>NC_091117.1:2710000-2932500 GCF_040183065.1 Periplaneta americana
CAGGTGAAGAATACAATGCGTGCAGTTCTGCGTTGTGTAACTTTCTCCATTCTCCTGTAACTTCATCCCTCTTAGCCCCAAATATTTTCCTAAGCATCTTATTCTCTAACACCCTTAATCTCTGTTCCTCTCTCAAAGTGAGAGTGCAAGTTTCATAACCATAAAGAACAACCGGTAATGTAACTGTTTTATAATTTGTAACTTTCAGATTTTTTGACAGCAGACTGGATGATAAAAGCTTCTCAACCGAATAATAACAGGCATTTCCCATATTTATTCTGTGTTTAATTTGCTCCCGAGTAGGCCTATCATCTTGTTTGAAGGATTCGTAACAAGCTGTTTTTTTTTTTTTTTTTTTTTTACGGTGATGGGTGAAAAATACTGTATATAAAATTGACAGAATGTGACGGATTGACAATTGCAGTACTGTACTTCCGGTTTAAAGAAAGGGTGTTTCCGGTTCAATAAAAACTCAGCTAATTAATTACTCAAACATCATAGAGACAAAACTGATATATTTTTAAAAACTAGAAAGTTCAAGCTTTCAGGTAAACTAAAAAGAAATCATTTTTTTGGAGGAAAATTAAAAATAAAGGGTAGATGAGTAGGCCTACCTTAATAGTGGATGGGAATAGGCAGTGGGTAGTGATGTGTGAATAATGGCGACTGGTGATTGGTAAACAGTGATTTATTATGTTTGGCGATGTGTAAGAGAAGTCCACAGTTCTATATCTCCTCCTTTGGAACCTCTGTCAGATGTGAATTGTGCCCGATGAAACGCCCTGGAGTCGAATCTGATCCAGAAGTAAGACATCCTCGACGCACTGATTCACTTAAAGAGGTCGTTTCGACTCCGATTCCAGGAGTTCCACAGTGTGGCCACCCAGCGTGAAGTTAAAGAAAGCCCGGAAAAAGCCATAAAGGAAATTGAGGGTCAGCTGAACGCAGACCTGTAGTTGAGCACACATTAAACTAAAAGAGTATTGATTGCGAGCGCTCCGGTTTATTGCTGATTTTAAACCTTGTATCGTGTAGCAACAATGGAAAGCTCTCGACACCAGTCATCAAACTCTCGTGTTTACGGCCGCGATAGCATCTCGCAGTCTGTAGCAAGCCGCATTCCAGATCCAAGCGGAATCGATACCTCTCGATTCATCGAGTAGGCTGCGCATCTGAATAGCATTATCTGGGAGTCAACATCGCTATGTTTTAATACGAGCAACGGCAAAGCGAATGATAGGGTGAAGGGAGCATAAGGGACAGGTAAAGCAAGAAGGGGTAAGTGAGTACAGGAGATGGGCGAAGTGAGAAGGGAAAAGAAGTGAGAAGAGCAGAGATGTGAAAAGCTTTAATAAAGGAAGAAGAGCAGAGATGTGAAAAGGTTTAATAAAGTAAGAAGAGCAGAGATGTGAAAAGGTTTAATAAAGTAAGAAGAGCAGAGATGTGAAAAGCTTTAATAAAGGAAGAAGAGCAGAGATGTGAAAAGGTTTAATAAAGTAAGAAGAGCAGAGATGTGAAAAGGTTTAATAAAGTAAGAAGAGCAGAGATGTGAAAAGGTTTAATAAAGTAAGAAGAGCAGAGATGTGAAAAGCTTTAATAAAGGAAGAAGAGCAGAGATGTGAAAAGGTTTAATAAAGTAAGAAGAGCAGAGATGTGAAAAGGTTTAATAAAGTAAGAAGAGCAGAGATGTGAAAAGCTTTAATAAAGGAAGAAGAGCAGAGATGTGAAAAGGTTTAATAAAGTAAGAAGAGCAGAGATGTGAAAAGGTTTAATAAAGTAAGAAGAGCAGAGATGTGAAAAGGTTTAATAAAGTAAGAAGAGCAGAGATGTGAAAAGGTTTAATAAAGTAAGAAGAGCAGAGATGTGAAAAGGTTTAATAAAGGAAGAAGAGCAGAGATGTGAAAAGGTTTAATAAAGTAAGAAGAGCAGAGATGTGAAAAGGTTTAATAAAGTAAGAAGAGCAGAGATGTGAAAAGGTTTAATAAAGTAAGAAGAGCAGAGATGTGAAAAGGTTTAATAAAGTAAGAAGAGCAGAGATGTGAAAAGGTTTAATAAAGGAAGAAGAGCAGAGATGTGAAAAGGTTTAATAAAGTAAGAAGAGCAGAGATGTGAAAAGGTTTAATAAAGTAAGAAGAGCAGAGATGTGAAAAGGTTTAATAAAGGAAGAAGAGCAGAGATGTGAAAAGGTTTAATAAAGTAAGAAGAGCAGAGATGTGAAAAGGTTTAATAAAGTAAGAAGAGCAGAGATGTGAAAGGGTTTAATAAAGGAAGAAGAGCAGAGATGTGAAAAGGTTTAATAAAGTAAGAAGAGCAGAGATGTGAAAAGGTTTAATAAAGTAAGAAGAGCAGAGATGTGAAAAGGTTTAATAAAGTAAGAAGAGCAGAGATGTGAAAAGGTTTAATAAAGTAAGAAGAGCAGAGATGTGAAAAGGTTTAATAAAGGAAGAAGAGCAGAGATGTGAAAAGGTTTAATAAAGTAAGAAGAGCAGAGATGTGAAAAGGTTTAATAAAGTAAGAAGAGCAGAGATGTGAAAGGGTTTAATAAAGGAAGAAGAGCAGAGATGTGAAAAGGTTTAATAAAGTAAGAAGAGCAGAGATGTGAAAGGGTTTAATAAAGGAAGAAGAGCAGAGATGTGAAAAGGTTTAATAAAGGAAGAAGAGTAGAGATGTGAAAGGGTTTAATAAAGGAAGAAGAGCAGAGATGTGAAAAGGTTTAATAAAGGAAGAAGAGTAGAGATGTGAAAGGGTTTAATAAAGTAAGAAGAGCAGAGATGTGAAAAGGTTTAATAAAGTAAGAAGAGCAGAGATGTGAAAGGGTTTAATAATGTAAGAAGAGCAAAGATGTGAAAAGGTTTAATAATGTAAGAAGAGCAAAGATGTGAAAAGGTTTAATAATGTAAATGTAATCTAAATGTATTGTGTTCACCGCTTCATTCGTGTATTGTATTCACCGCTTCATTCGTGTAATGTATTCACCGCTTCATTCGTGTATTGTATTCACCGCTTCATTCGTGTATTGTATTCACCACTTCATTCGTGTATTGTATTCACCGCTTCATTCGTATATTGTATTCACCACTTCATTTGTGTATTGTATTCACCACTTCATTCGTGTACTGTATTCACCGCTTCATTCGTATATTGTATTCACCGCTTCATTCGTGTATTGTATTCACCACTTCATTCGTATATTATATTCATCGCTTCATTCGTATATTGTATTCACCACTTCATTCGTGTATTGTATTCACCACTTCATTCGTGTACTATATTCACCGCTTCATTCGTATACTGTATTCACCGCTTCATTCGTGTATTGTATTCACCGCTTCATTCGTATATTGTATTCACCACTTCATTCGTGTATTGTATTCACCACTTCATTCGTGTATTGTATTCACCGCTTCATTCGTATATTGTATTCACCACTTCATTCGTATATCGTATTCACCGCTTCATTCGTATATTGTATTCACCACTTCATTCGTATATTGTATTCATCGCTTCATTCGTATATTGTATTCACCACTTCATACGTGTATTGTATTCACCACTTCATTCGTGTACTATATTCACCGCTTCATTCGTATACTGTATTCACCGCTTCATTCGTATATTGTATTCATCACTTCATTCGTGTATTGTATTCACCGCTTCATTCGTATATTGTATTCACCACTTCATTCGTGTATTGTATTCACCGCTTCATTCGTATATTGTATTCACCACTTCATTTGTGTATTGTATTCACCACTTCATTCGTGTACTGTATTCACCGCTTCATTCGTATATTGTATTCACCGCTTAATTCGTGTATTGTATTCACCGCTTCATTCGTGTATTGTATTCACCGCTTCATTCGTGTATTGTATTCACCGCTTCATTCGTGTATTGTATTCACCGCTTCCCTTGTGTATTCACCACTTCATTCGTGTATTGCATTCACCGCTTCATTCGTGTATTGCATTCACCGCTTCATTCGTGTATTGCATTCACCACATCATTCGTGTAGTGTATTCACCGCTTCATTCGTGTATTGTATTCATCACTTCATTCTTGTATTCACCACTTCATTCGTGTGTTCACCACTTCATTCGTGTACTGTATTCACCGCTTCATTCATGTATTATATTCACCACTTCACTCGTGTATTCACGGCTTCACACATGTAATCATCAGTTTACTCGTGGATTCATTAATTCATTCGTTTCACTAATTAATTCGTCTATTCCCCACTTCACATGTGTACCCACAACTTCACTCATATATTTACTAATATTCACCACTTCACTCGTGTATACACTAATCAGTTAATGTATTCTCTAACTCGTTTAGCCCACTTTCTTACGAACTAATTTGTTGGTTGTTCCCAGCATAGTCATGTTCTGTATACATTATGTCAAGCTATTTGCAAACTCAATGATAGAGAAACATTTTCCAGTTAAAAATGAAATTTCTTTAGCCATTGAGCGAGTCTGGGGATTGGAAATCAAAAGAGACTTCCTCCCGCCGTATTTATTGCGCCTAATTCAATTTCCTCGCCGCGAAAATTGCATTACGGACCATTGTGAGCAGACGGGCGGCGAACCTGTTGCTGGCAGCGGGAAACTCGTGCACCAGGAACCTGAGATTACCTTGATCAAGACACTAGAGCAACAAATTAACAAACAAATGAATGGCAAAGACAAAAGACAAGCACTACGAAAAGACAGAGTTCGTGTTTACTATTGGTGAACAGACCCGACCAATACTGAACCGATGGAACACAGACTTCCCGCATTGAAGGCCCGAGATTGTATCCCAAGCATTGTGAATAAAATCTATTTAATGTATTACGATCTTCAATGCACTGCTTAATTTTCGTGAAGCTTGAACCAATTGTCACACAACTGATCAATTGTTTACTCCTGTAAACTGAATTAATCTGCCTACTTCTATAATCGTACCTATCTTTAAGAAGGGGGACAAGACTAACTGTAGTTACTTTCGAGGAATATCACTTTTGTTGACGTCGTACAAAATTTTGTCCAATATTCTTTTGAGAAGATTAACTCCATATGTAGATGAAATTAGTGGGGATCATCAGTGCGGTTTTAGGCGTAATAGATCAACTATTGATCAGATTTTTTGTATTCGACAGATATTGGAGAAAAAATGGGAGTATAAGGGTACAGTGCAACAGTTATTCATAGATTTCTGAAAGGCATATGACTCGGTTAAGAGAGAAGTTTTATATGATATACTTATTGAATTTGGTATTCCCAAGAAACTAGTTCGATTAATTACAATGTGTCTCAGTGAAACGTACAGCAGAGTTCGTATAGGTCAGTTTCTGTCAGATGCGTTTCCAATTCACTGCGGGCTAAAGCAAGGAGATGCACTATCACCTTTACTTTTTAACTTCGCTCTGGAGTATGCCATTAGGAAAGTCCAGGATAACAGAGAGGGTTTGGAATTGAACGGGTTACATCAGCTGCTTGTCTATGCGGATGACGTGAATATGTTAGGAGAAAATACACAAACGATTAGGGAAAACACGGGAATTTTACTGGAAGCAAGTAAAGAGATAGGTTTGGAAGTAAATCCCGAAAAGACCAAATATATTATGTCTCGTGACGAGAATATTGTACGAAATGGAAATATAAAAATTGTAAATTTATCTTTTGAAGAGATGGAGAAGTTCAAATATCTTGGAGCAACAGTAATACATATAAATGATACTCGGGAGGAAATTAAACACAGAATAAATATGGGAAATGCCTGTTATTATTCGGTTGAGAAGCTTTTATCATCCAGTCTGCTGTCAAAAATTCTGAAAGTTAGAATTTATAAAACAGTTATATTACCGGTTGTTCTTTATGGTTGTGAAGGACTCTCAGTTTGAGAGAGGAACAGAGATTAAGGGTGTTTGAGAATAAGGTGCTTAGGAAAATATTTGGGGCTAAGAGAGATAAAGTTAGAGGATAATGGAGAAAGTTACACAACACAGAACTGCACGCATTGTATTCATCACCTGACATAATTAGGAACATTAAATCCAGACGTTTGAGATGGGCAGGGCATGTAGCACGTATGGGCGAATCCAGGGATGCATATAGAGTGCTAGATGGGAGGCCGGAGGGAAAAATACCTTTGGGGAGGCCGAGACATAGATGGGAAGATATTATTGAAATTGATTTGAAGGAGGTGGGGTATGATGATAGAGACTGGATTAATCTTGCTCAGGATAGGGACCAATGACGGGCTTATGTGAGGGCGGCAATGAACCTCAGGGTTTCTTGAAAGCCATAAGTAAGGAAGTATCATCATCATCATCATCATCATCATCATCATCACTATTAAAACATTCGTTCAGTAATCTATCAGACTGGAGTTACGAGTTAAAATTCGTAAGTTTCAATCCTACATCCTGTACATATAAAACAGAGTAGATGGACTGGCTTGAAGGAAGAAATGCGATTCGAACACGAGCGTTACATGTCGATGTGGAGGAAGTCCTTCCGTAAAAAGCGGAAACACATCTGGATGTTTTCTGTGGAATTATCCCGACTTCGACGCCGTTCCCGAGTTTCTGACGTTTATGGGCGAGCACTCCGTAGTAACGGGGTTGCTCCTGCGAGTGAAACTTTCCTAATAGACCAGCTAATGTCCCGTGACACGGAAACGAGTGTGAAAACTGAATTCAGATTTACACAACGAGCGAGAAACTTTCTGCTTCGATTTCTGGTGCACCGCCATGTTCTGGTGATACTTAAACTTATGACTGTTGTTCGCTATAGCCCCTTGCCTGGCGGCACACGTTGGGGTAATCCATAATAACGAATTATAAATGTATGCTGGCAAAGACAAAGTAGGTCAAGAAATGGAATTGAATGTAGGAATAAGGTTTGTGATTTCTAGATTACACCGTCTGCAATAATGTTGATTTTACATACAGTAAAGAAGAATGCTTACTTATTTACAAATGGCTTTTAAGGAACCCGGAGGTTCATTGCCGCCCTCTCATAAGCCCGCCATCGATCCCTATCCTGAGCAAGAATAATCTATTCTCTATCATCATATCCCACCTCCCTCAAATCCATTTTAATATTATCTTCCCATCTACGTCTCGGCCTCCCTAAAGGTCTTTTTCCCTCCGCCCTCCCAACTAACACTCTATATGCATTTCAGGATTCGCCCATACGTGCTACATGCCCTGCCCATCTCAAACGTCTGGATTTAATGTTCCTAATTATGTCAGGTGAAGAATACAATGCGTGCAGTTCTGCGTTGTGTAACTTTCTCCATTCTCATGTAACTTCATCCGTCTTAGCCCCAAATGTTTTCCTAAGAACCTTATCCTCAAACACCCTTAACCTCTGTTCCTCTCTCAAAGTGAGAGTCCAAGTTTCACAGCCATACAGAACAACCGGTAATATAACTGTTTTATAAATTCTAACTTTCAGATTTTTTGACAGCAGACTGCATGATAAAAGCTTCTCAACCGAATAATAACAGGCATTTCCCATATTTATTCTGTGTTTAATTTCCTCCCGAGAATGACAAGCAGCTTTAGTGAAAATAACTGCAGTTTTTCTCCGATCTCAGTGAAATTTTGCACAGAAGTCCTCAAAGGCATGGGAAGTAAACAGATACATGTTTTCTTCTGCTATTGAAAGTACTCAAATCATATGTTGAGGGTGTGATAAGTTTTTAAAAAGTGAACAATTAACAAATCAATTTATTTATTTAACTAGCTAGCTAGCGAGTACAAATTAAAATTATAAAACATAAAATGTTTCTAGCCACTACCGTAAGAGCTAGGTTCGTGAATGGTGTGGTATTAGCCAATAAATAACACACATAACAAAAAAAAAAAAAAGGAAGAAAGAGAAAAAGGAGAAAAACACATTTATATATATATATATATATATAATTTAAACTGGTAATGAAAATTACGGGAAAACGGCTGAACGGATTTTAATAAATGACCCCTCATTTTGAAGCTTGGAACCCAAAGTTTGTCAGAAGAATAGTAGTTTTCAGTGAAATGTCACTTTTTCAACATAATTTTCCTATTTTCTAAAATCCATCTGTTGACACTAATTGCATTTCAGAATAAAACAAAACACACACTACAGTAAAAAAATATTACACGAAGGCCATGATCTGCAAGAATGCTGATACATTTAGAGCTCAAATTAAATTGGTTATTAAAAACTTCAAAACATACTAAAAATAATTTACAGGTCTGATTCTGCGGGGTGTAGTATTCTGGGTACAGCTGTGTATTGGATATTAAAAATTACAAAACTTGAGGTGGTTTGATGACATTATCATCATTAGAAATTAAATATTATTATAGTTAATGCCATGATGTGACTATTTTTCATTAATTATACATATTAATGCTATATTTGATGATATGAAAGTGAAACTTTTGGGGTTATATTAGTAGATGCAGAGAATATCTTAAATTAGATCTTGATTTCTATAATTTACTGAGTGGCGGCTATACTTAGGGGAACGGAGGGTTGTACCGCTCAGAGGGCAATCGCGCTCATGCTAATATATCTGCTTGGTTTAAATTTTGAAGAGCTCAGGAGGTGATGCTATTTTGCGGACACTGTACTAGGTGCATAGTAGTTGAACGGTTACCGGTGGAAAGCACATTTAGTTGTTGTAAGCGAGAATATTTTTGATAGTATTTTGTTATAAGAACACGCATATTTCAAACTGAAGGTATGTGAACAAATATCCTTTTACATTATTAACAATTAATATGTTTATGTAGGGGATAAAGTCAGCTTCACATTGATATATTTATAAACATCTGTAATAAGCTTCTTTCGTCGCTACATGTTAAGAATTTCAATATTGCTACGGAGGGTTGTGGCGCTCAAGTGAGCGGTATTACCCTCCAGTTGAGGTTATTTCCTTGTAGAAAACAGTCCATTTAAGCCTATATTCTCATATTGCTGCAATAAAAGCATTCAATATGTTAAATATTATTATGCTTCCTATTTTAACGACGTGCGATGTCTCTATTTATTCTATTATTAATTGACTTCGTAATTCGACTATTAACAGATGCCGAAAAAAGACAAAGGTGTACAAATAAGGCAGCGTGGACAATGGAGACCATGAAAACAGCTTTTAGAACAGTTTCTTCAGGAACATCAATTTGACAAGCACCTCGGCAATTCAATATCCCTTTCAGCACACTTAAGGACAGAGTAAAGTGGGAAAGCCTTATGGCCCCTCTTTAGGTGCAAAATATGTTTTCAGTGAGGAACAAGAAAATGAAACTGAAGAGTATGTTTTCACGATTTCTAGATTATACTTTGGTATTACAGCTTCTGAACTCAAAAAGATAGTTTTTGAATATGCAGAAAAACATGACATTAAAAACAACTTTTCCAGAGACAAAAGGGAAGCTGGAAAAGATTGGTTTTAGGGTTTCCTAAGACGGCATCCAAAATTGAGCTTAAGGAAACCTGAAGCAAAAAGCGTTAACCGTATTCTGGCATTTAATATGGATGAAATTCAACGAGTCTATAGCAAACTTGAGTCACTGTTTTCAAAATTCAACTTTCCAGCCAGGAGGATCTACAATGTAGACGAGACGGAGGTCTCAACTGTCCATACTACTTCGCGCATTATTGCATCTAAAGGGACGAAACAAGTTGGCACCATTATCAGCTGGGAGAGGGGCAAGAATATTACGGTCTGTTGTGCAGTTAGTGCTGCAGGACACTACATTCCCCCGATGTTTATCTTCCCGCGCCAACGAATGTCACCTTAGCTACAGTGTGATGGACCTACAGGAGCACTGTACAAGTGCTCTAAAAATGGGTAGATGACGTCTGAACTTTTCACTGTCTGGTTAGAACACTTTGCAAAGGAAACTAATGCTTCCATCGATAACCATTTTCTCCTTATAATGGATATCCACAGCAATCACACATCATTTTCTTCATATTACTTTTGGAAAGAGAAAGGCATCCACATCATTTCAATATCTCCTACAGATTGCAGCCCCTTGACCTCACCTTCTGTGGACCATTAAAATCAGCGTTCAACAAAGAATGCGAAACTTTCTTGAAGACTCATGCAGCTGAAAAAATAACTCCATACGACATTGCAAAGCTTTTCAATCAAGCATATGGTAGAGTTTCTTCTGTGGAAAAAGCGACCAATGGATTCAAAAGAAATGGCATTTGGCCCTTGAACCGAAATGTTTACTCAGATGAAGATTTCATGGCTGCAATGAATTTGAGCCCACCAGGAGAACGTTCAGTTCTTTCATTGATTGACGACGATAATCAGATTGAAGGAACAAGTCAGCAACTAGTGTGAAGCCAATATGTCACAAGAATTTACTCACAATATCTTCTATACAGCCGACGACCTCTCAAGAAATTCCATCGCATCCTTCTGCATTAGAAACAAATCAAAATAGAAAATCAATACCAATCACCCAAATATCACCTATTCCTGGCCCCTCAAAAACCACCAGTAAAAGAAGATCCAGCAATACCAAACAGCATTCTGAGATACTTACAGGATCACCGATGAAGGAAAAACTAGAAGTCTTAGAGAAGCGCAGAGCTGACAAACGTAAGACTAAGAAGTCTGAAAAACCAAAATCAACCATTGCTCCTTTATCAAAGATCAGGGCAAAGAAATTTAAAAAACCAAAAAGCAAGTTATAAGAAAGTACATCAGAAGATGAACTGGATGAAGATGATTTGTGTGACGATGATGAATTAGATGACATTAATCCAAACACACTTCCTCAGAAAGTAGAAGAGATTTGCGCTGTGTGTGAAGAATTCGGTGAAGATGGTGAAGTGTGGTTTCGGTGTATTGTGTGTGCAAACTAGATACACAAGGAATGCAGTGGGGTTGATCCATCACATAATTATAAATGCGATCACTGCACCTAAATACGCGTGAATGTTATTTACTATGTTGAGCGCCATTGCCCTACAGTGTCGGGCAATACCGCTCATTACCCATTTTCATTGTTTTCCTAATAGTTCCCTAAATATAATACTTTCTTAAGTAATACTATTTCAGATGTAAAGAAATCTAGTTCATGTCTGCTTTTTGTGAATAAAGTATTAAGATTGACCATTGTTTTGAAAAGAAATAATGGTTTTCCTTAGGTGAGCGCCAATACCCTTCCTTCCCCTACTTACTTACTGGCTTTTAAGGAACCCGGAGGTTCATTGCCGGCCTCACATAAGCCCGCCATTGGTCCCTATCCTGAGCAAGATTAATCCAGTCTCTACCATCATATCCCACCTCCCTCAAATCCATTTTAATATCTTCCCATCTACGTCTCCGCCTCCCCAAAGGTCTTTTTCCCTCCGGCCTCCCAACTAACACTCTATATGCATTTATGTATTCGCCCATACGTGCTACATGCCCTGCCCATCTCAAACGTCTGGATTTAATGTCCCTAATTATGTCAGGTGAAAATTACAATGCGTGCAGTTCTGCGTTGTGTAACTTTCTCCATTCTCCTGTAACTTCATCCCTCTTAGCCCCAAATATTTTCCTAAGCACCTTATTCTCAAACACCCTTAACCTATGTTCCTCTCTCAAAGTGAGAGTCCAAGTTTCACAACCATAAAGAACAACCGGTAATATAACTGTTTTATAAATTCTAACTTTCAGATTTTTGGACAGCAGACTGGATGATAAGAGGTTCTCAACCGAATGATAACAGGCATTTCCCATATTTATTCTGCGTTTAATTTCCTCCCGAGTATGACAAGAAACTTTAGTGAAAATAACTGTAGTTTTTCTCCGAACTCAGTGAAATTTTGCATACAAGTCCACAAAAGCATGTGAAGTAAACTGGCACATTTGTTTTCTTCTGCTATTGAAAGTACTCAAATCATCATGTGGTGAAGGTGTGATAAGTTTCAAAAAATTGATAATTAGCAATTAATTTATATATTTAACTAGCTAGCTAGTGACTACAAATTAAAATTATAAAACAAAAAATGTTTCTAGCGACTACCGTAAGAGCGAGGCTCGTGTACGGTGTGGTCTTAGGCAATGATATAACATACATCAGCAAAAAAAGAAAAAAAAAGAGAAAAAACACATTTAGTATAAATTGACAATCAAACAGAAGGCAGTGATATTCAATAAAAACATGAATATAGTCGACAGAAATAAAGGGTAAAAACACACACATTTGTTAATATTATATATCATGAATAATTTTATAAATTTATTTTTTAAAAGCTTCAATTTTGAAATATTTCAAATTTGGAAAATGGTTTATAATTTTATTATAAAGTCTCGGGCCGAAACTAACACCATGTTTAAGAGCTGCACTTGTATGACATTTAGGCTCAATTAATGGGAAAGCAGACTTTTGTCTTCGAGTACGATATTCATTCATTCATTCATTCAATCATTATATTCCATAGATCTTACATGAGCAATGAAGCTTTAAGATGTGGAACAAGTAAAAATTTTACAATATTACAATTACAATTTTTACACATTTTTACAATATTTTACAATTTTTACAGTTTTACAATTTAATAATTTTCTATCATTTTTTTACAATTTTCTGTAATTTTTTACAATATTTTGGTGAGATGTAGTGAGATGAGGTGAGGTCCGAGGATTCGCCAAAAGATTACCCGACATTTGCCTTTTAGTTGGGGAAAACCTCGGAAAAAATCCAACCAGGTAATCAGATCAAACGGGTGAAATGAAGTGATGCCGAGGACTCGCCATATTCATGTCGATTAGATTTATGTTTTATTTCATTTCTGATTAAGAGAGTAGATATTTTTTTTCTGAAAATGTAATTGGAAGAATATGAAAAGGATGTGTCATGGTTTACATAAATCTATCAGGAATAAATTAAATATAAATTTAAAGAAAAATTATGTAAATTTTGAAAATTTAATGAATATCCACATGTGCTAAAAGTTTCAGATTAATTGGTGTAAAAATGTAGAAGTTAGAAATTTCACAGATCCAAAGCCTCAAGAAAACATAAAACAAACACAAGAGTCGGGTCTCAAACTCAGCATAAGTTAGGAAGATACATTTCCCTTCTTCCTCCGGTACTGGAACCCAAGCTCTCTGGGTAAGTAGTTCCCTCCAGTATTTTTCAGCCGCAAAAAAATGATTTTTTCAAGGCAAAATACTCCGTGGTTTCTACTTGGATCGTCTTCTTAAAACATTAATTAAAGACCTAGCTTATCGGGGGATGAAGAAAGACGCCTGGGAATTAGATTTTGTACAGTAAGCCGTATAGACAAGGCCTGCGTTCGCTAATTATGACGTCAAGTTCAAACAAATTTTAATTGATATTTAATAGCCTTGCAATTTGGTAGACCTCGATAAAGTATTCGAAACTTGCCGTGCCTGTTATTACAAAACTTCCAGTCACTTTTGTAACATCCAGAACATCATCAAAATCATCAGATGAACGAAAACTTAAAAAAAAAATCTTTAAAACGGTGTAGTCAGCTTGTTTGCTACGGTTCTAGAATCGACAGTGTCTCACTGTAGACTTTCACGTGTGAGGTTATACAGGGTGTTTCCGAGGTGGTGTTACAAACTTTCAGGGATGATGGCGAAGGGCACATGTATCAATTTGAGATAAGAGACCTTGTCCGGAAATGACAGAGTCGAAAGTTACAAGCAAAAATAGTTGTGTGGAAATGGAATAATTTGATTCCTCTGTACACCTTATTTATGTGTATTTATCTGTACATCTTACACATACTGTATTCATATGACGTTGTTTAATTGTCTACTTACAGTATTCCATTCAGTGCGCTGTCTGAGGGGTGGGGACAGGAAACTACACTAAAGCAATGCAGATAGCGTAATGTGTAACGGACATGGTCGGTCCTGATATGCACGTCTGTAGACAGCAGTGTATGTGTAAAAGTTGCAGTGTCCAGTCGATCAGTCCTAGTGAAATGGAGGAGTACACGAGAGCGGAATAAGCAGACCTGATTTTCGAATACGGATGAGCCAATGGGAACAGTAGACAAGCTCACAGATTGTATCGGGATAAGTACCCACGTAGGAGACATCGGCCCATACCATCTTTCCACGACTGTTCCAAAGGTTAAGGGAAGGAGGGCACGTGGTGCCAAATTACAATTCTATTTCCACCCAACTATTTTTGCTTATAACTTTCGACTCAGTCATTTCTGGATGACTTTTGTCTTCGAGTACGATATTCATGTCGATTAGATTTATGTTTTATTTGATTTCTGATTAAGAGAGTAAAGACTTTTCTCTGAAAAAGTAATTGGAAGAATATGAAAAGAATTAAATATAAATTTAAAGAAAAATTATGTAAACTTTGAAAATTGGAACAATTATAATTCAGCATTTTAAAAAAATGAATCGTAAGTAAACTAATTGTAATATCATCATCCCAAAGTTTGTAACACCACCTCGGAAACACACTGTATATTCAAAACACTATACCTTCATTTCTCATTTTCTTTTTCTGTATGCACTATTTCCAATTACTAAATAATAATAATAATAATAATAATAATAATACTAATAATAATAATGGCTTTATTTAACCTGGCAGAGTTAAGGCCGTAAGGCCTTCTCTTACACTCAACCAGGATTAAAACTAGCTTACACAGTTGAACATAAACTAGATCAGAATTAAGTAATTACATATTGGTACAATTTAGGTACATAAAGAGATTAAAAGAGGTAGTTATATAAAATTTACCTCATAAAATAAAAATAAACATAGTGGAATACATATTAATGTTGTTAGAATCAAATACGAATCACATAAAAACAGAAGCCGATAATTCAATAAAAAATGTACACAGTAAAAATAAAAATAAACACGTTAGTATACATATTAGTATTAGATTGCAAGGAAGTAGGATTTACATAATTAAACCAGAAACCGACAATTAAATAAAATGTACACAAAAAATAGATTAATAATAAAAAAACAACAACACAGTGGGATACATATTGGCGTTAAGTGATAAATAAACACGATTTAGATAATAAAATAAGAAAAAAATAATAATAAATACAGTGGAACACATTCCATTAAATATTTGCAACGCGTTAGGTCTGGCAACTCATCATATTTTTCTAATTTACATTTAAAGGAAATTAAAGTTCGGCAGCCCTTGACTTCAGGTGGCAGAGAATTCCAGTGACGAGAAGTAGCAACAGTGAAAGATGAAGAATAAAGAGATGATGTGTGCAGTGGTATTTCTAGCGTGTTGTCATATTGTGACCGAATATTTAAGTTAAGATACCGAGAAAGACTGTGGAATCGGACAGATAAGTAAGAGGGAGTAGAGATGTGCAAAATTCGGTATAAGAGAGAAAGGGAATGTAACTTTCTCCTCTCATTTAACCTGAGCCACAATAATTTATCGAAAGAAGGCGAAATGTGGTCGTAGTAGCGGACATTAGAAATGAAACGAACGCACGCATTATGAACATGTTGCAGTTTCTGGGATAAATCCACCCTGAGATCACTGAATAAAGCGTCACAATAATCGAAATGAGGCATAATAAGAGTCTGTACAAGCCAAGCGTCTGTTTTAATTTAGTTGGATAGTGGTATAATCTGTTTAATGAGTGAAGAGTGGAAAATACTTTTACATATTACGATTATTAACCGATAAAAATGTAATAAAGTAAAGAATTAGTTTCTCAACCGTTGTGTATTAATGGTTATCTATCTAAATATTAATCCCCCTTGTGGGAAGGGGCACGGGTTGAGGACCGCCCTCCCAGGTACAGTCTTAGAAAAAAGTTGTCGCACAGATGATTTACAAGTTCCAGAAATGAAACAGTGGGCATGATCAGAGAACAAGCGACTTGGTTCACAAAAGAAGGACTAGATAACATAATAAAATTAGTTTTGTTTCGTTGTATATCTTATCATCCGCAATGCTTCCTTTCTAGGTCTTATAAAGTATATGTGCCAGAAAACTTTTTTTTAAGACTGTACATCGCTTCGGTTGGTCCATTGTACTATCCGGAATGGAATGTTGTGCATGCCCTAAGGCCCCCACGCATTACAGATTCCCCCACGGGTCGCCTCCTAGCTCCCCGAAACCCTACAAAATACCTTTTCCTTTTTTTTCCACGTAGACATCACCACGGTCCTTGAACTCCGGACCTACAAGCTACCATGAGCCTACTAGAGAGCTCACGGTACATAGCACTACCACCAGCAACTAATGACCGCATACTACATAGCACTACCACCAGCAACTAATGACCACATACTACGGGGTCAAAGTTCGTTGGCGATCCACAAGCGATTCAACATCAGAGCAAGGCCGAAACATGGGGGAAAACGGACATAATGATGATGGAATTATGGTGGCGAAATGAGTCCGAGGTTCAGTGCCGAAAATTTCACTTTTTTATTTTTTACTTGGTTGTTACTGGATTATTTACAGTCAATGAAATTGGTGACAGCGAGATGGTATTTGGCGAGATGAGGATTCGCCTTTTATTACCTGACATTCGCTTTACGGTTTGAGGAAACCTTGCAAGAAGTCCAACCAAATAATCAGACCAAGAGGGAATCGAACCCATGATAAAAGCTTCTCAACCGAATAATAACAGGCATTCCCATATTTATTCTGTGTTTAATTTCCTCCCGAGTGTCATTTATATTTGTTACTGTTGCTCCAAGATATTTGAATTTTTCCACTTGTTCAAAGGATAAATTTCCAATTTTTATATTTCCATTTCGTACAATATTTTTATCACGAGACATAATCATATACTTTGTTTTTTCGGGATTTACTTCCAAACCTATCTCTTTACTACTTAGTTACTGGCTTTTAAGGAACCCGGAGGTTCATTTCCGCCCTCACATAAGCCCGCCAGCGGTCCCTATCCTGAGCAAGATTAATCCATTCTCTATCATCATATCCCACCTCCCTCAAATCCATTTTAATATTATCCTCCCACCTACGTCTCGGTCTCCCTAAAGGTCTTTTCCCCTCTGGCCTCCCAACTAACACTCTATATGCATTTCTGGATTCGCCCATACGTGCTACATGCCCTGCCCATCTCAAACGTCTGGATTTAATGTTCCTAATTATGTCAGGTGAAGAATACAATGCCTGCAGTTCTGCGTTGTGTAACTTTCTTCATTCTTCTGTAACTTCATCCCTCTTAGCACCAAATATTTTCCTAAGCACCTTATTCTCAAACACCCTTAACCTAATGTTCCTCTCTCAAAGTGAGAGTCCAAGTTTCACAACCATACAGAACAACCGTTATATATAACTGTTTTATAAATTCTAACTTTCAAATAAACTCTTTACTACTTCATGTAAAATTTCCGTGTTTTCCCTAATCGTTTGTCAATTTTCTCCTAACATATTCACGTCATCCTCTCTAAATATTGGAACATTTTTCAGAACACCTTTAATATGAAAAAAAAAAATAGCCTAGAGTTATTCACATTACATACGTGTCAATTTCTCGTGCTGTAGAATAGTCTAAGCTTGTCATTAAATATCGAAAAACAAAAGACTTACGAAATAGATCTGCACGGACACAGAATTTGTAGATATTCTGTGACATTTATTAACAATGTCCCTCAGAGCTGCAAGGTGTGTTTGGATGGCCCACAGTAACAACAGTGGTGAGCGGGACTATCTATCTACAGGCGCAGCGGGCGATACATCTTCTCACGGTCTCCTTTCAGTTTGTGTAACTAATCGATCAAACAAAAGACGACAGCGTTGCGGTCTGCAGCGACTGTGTTGCAATTCCTATACATATTTATCGAATCTGTTGTAACGACGTCACGTTACAGGGCCGTGGAGGGGAGCTGCGTCCATTTCACAGAACCAGACATACTCGATTGTAAAATGTCACACACAAATTATTTCAATTCAATTAACTAACTAGCAATATATATCATTACAAAATCAATTCCTAATCAGTTGAAAGCTCCTGGAATACATGCATCAATTAAGCAATAAAATAGAACCGATTATGATGTGTACTGGTCATCAAGTTGCCTGGCAACTGAAGGTCCGAGGTGCGATCTCGAAGGCCATGGTTTCTCTGATTTCTCCAAGCGAATGTCGGGATTAGAAATGGGTAAATTCCTAGGAAATTGTTCATCGGGAATATTCCCCGAAAAATTTGCAGTCACCAAAATGCAAAAGACTGTTAAAATTAAATAATATTATTAAAATCACACTGAAAATTGTGTTAACTAAGATTTTTTCAACAGTAATCTCACTAGACGTTTTGATTTATCTAGAGAAAATCAAAACTCCAGTGGGATTTAATTAACTATTACACGATTAGAAGAAAGTATATAAAGGTTAGAAGTAACGAAGTACTCCAATACAATAAAATATTAATTGACTTACGAAAATACAACTGTCTCCAAATGTATTATTGTACCATCTCAACATTAGAAATATTACGCTAGATGCATGCTAGATGGCAGTAGTGTCTTTATACAGACACTGTAATGATTACTATTCAATAAATCTTAATATTAAACAATCTCTGATACGTGACTATCCATAATATCATATAGCAGAAGCTATAACATAACCTAACTAATATACACAAGTGTTAGAAAAGTTTTAATTAACGACGATGACATAAAATAAACATGGAAAATTTTAAAAGGAATAATTATTGAATGTACAATTTTCAAATTTGAATGTGGTTGGTGGTTCAATTGATGTTATATTGGACGTGTGGGTAATAGAAGTGGAACTCGTTGATTTAGGCCTACATGGTGTATTCAACTTATTCAGGATTTCCGAATGGTGCTCTTCATTTATTTGTAAATCGGATTTCAGAAGATGCATAGGTATGACCAGTGATCTTTATTAATTCTTGTTCTTGAATGCCAATGCGAGTCATATTTGAAACTGCTGTGCATCGACTGGAGTGGTTTGTAATTTTATATATATTTTTGACGTCCAGACCAGCGCAGTTTCAAATGTTGGCAAACAAAGAAACAAATGCTAGGGACCCGATAAAATTAAACAAATGCTAGGGACGCGATAAAATTAAACAAATGCTAGGGACGCGATAAAATTGTGCGATAAGCAGCCATGATTGGTTGAAATACGTCCTTTCGTACCGTTTTATTGGTCAAAAGTAGTATGACGTAGTAAGAGTGTAATAGTCAATGTAAAACAAAATAAACCATCAAATATGGACACAGAGTTCTTAAGTTTTCATTAATAATTGAATAATTTAGACGTAAAAATTGTTCTGGGGCGGGATATCGAACCCGGGACGTTTGGTTAAACGTACCAACTCTCTACCAACTGAGCTACCCGGGAACTCTACCAGACACCGATCCAAAAACTCTATATCCACAGACCTCAACGTGGGTTGACAGCCGTCAATTGTTAACTGTGTAACAACTTAAAAAAATTGTCCTTTTCAATTGACCAGGAATTTTATTGCTATTTCAGATAGCAGTTTTATTGTGAACCAGCCTTTATTGATAGAAATAAACTCAATTACAGCATAAATAGTCTGTCATACAAGCTATGGGTAAAAATTTGTAGGTTCAAGAATAAATGCTTATATTTATAAAAGAAGATTCTTGTACTTTCTACTGCAGCAGGTGATGAGAATGAATGAATGAATGAAATGAATGAATGAATAAAATGAATGAATGGAATGAATGAATGAAATGAATGAATGGAATGAAATGAATGAATGAAATGAATGAATGGAATGAATGAATGGAATGAATGAATGAAATGAATGAATGGAATGAAATGAAATGAATGAATGAATGAATGAATGGAATGAATGAATGGAATGAATGAATGAATGAATGGAATGAATGAAATGAATGAATGAATGAATGAAATGAATGAATGGAATGAATGAATGAAATGAATGGAATGAATGAATTAATTAATTAATCAATGAAATGTTAAATGTTATGTTTTATTTAACGACGCTCGCAACTGCAGAGGTTATATCAGCGTCGCCGGATGTGCCGGAATTTTGGACCGCAGGAGTTCTTTAAATGCCAGTAAATCTACTGACATGAGCCTGTCGCATTTAAGCACACTTAAATGTCATCGACCAGGCTCCGGATCGAACCCGCAACGTTGGGCATAGAAGGTCAGCACTATACCAACTTGCCAACCAGGTCGAATGAATGAATAAAGTAAATAAGTAAATGAATATATAAATTCATAAATTAATTATTTGTCTAAACATAATTAACACGTGATGCAATAACGATTTTCTTTTTGTGTTTTATTTGAAGGAAAGTGAAAGTGTTTTCTGATAAATGAAAAATTAGAAACAAAGACACAAAATAAATAGTCTGTCATTACAATAATTGAAATTATTAATTCATAAATATAATGAGCAGCTTTAGCTGTAAAACAAACTTTAAATTTTCTTAAATGTGTATATAAAAATGTATCAACCTGTCAAATGTCATAATAGGTTGGGGTCAAAAATACCTCAGAGAAGTAGCATGAAATTCTATAGTAGCTAAATAGCGAGAATATTATAGATTTATTAATTTGTCATACAGAATAATATCTGTAATATTGACAATTAATATTTGAGGAGAAAAATTCGCTCTGGCACCGGGGATCGAACCCGGGTCCTTGGTTCTACGTACCATGCGCTCTGACCACTGAGCTACGCCGAATTCAATCCACAGCACCGGATCGAACCCTCCTCCTTCAATGTTTCCCTTTGTGGCCTGACTCCAAGTTAGACATATATGTTGACGTAGGGGAGAGTCGGGTAGTATCGGACATCGGGTAATATCGGACAGTGAGTTTCTTTCATCTACCACACGATGATAGTACCTGATTGACATGGTTACGTTTCTGTGATGTCGCAAAGAGAAACGTAACCATGTCATTCAGTTACTACCATATGGTGGTAGATGAAAGAAACGCACTGTCCGATATTACCCGATGACCGATACTACCCGACTCTCCCCTATATGTCCAATGTCAACTGCCATTATACTAGGAGCGCACTCAGCTGAGTGACTTGTTTGGCCGGGATTCCGCAGTTACGTGCACAGTAATCCGTACAAATATATTCACTGCAGCTATGAGAATATTTTAGATTTATTAATTTGTCATACTGAATAATATCTGTAATATTGACAATTAATATTTGACTTTGGCAGTTGACATTGAAGGAGGAAGGTTCGATCCGGTGCTGTGGATTGAATTCGGCGTGGCTCAGTGGTCAGAGCGCTTGGTACGTAGAACCAAGGACCCGAGTTCGATCCCCGGCGCCGGAGCGAATTTTTCTCCTCAAATATTAATTGTAAATAGGGAGAGTTAAACATCTATAATTTTGTGTAATACAGCTCGCAGAAGCAACAATCTTTGCAACCAGACCCAATTTCTTGAAATTACCTCTCGATATGCGCGAAAGTGGTATGATGGGAGATAGCTCTTCCTGGAGATTTCGCTACTGACACTAATTGAACCGTAAGGCAGCAGCAAACCCATTTCTTCATCCCAGGTGGAACACCCCTTTGCCACATTAGCAGTCAAAGCTGAACTATAATGTTCTTGTAAGCATGGCATGAACACTATGTGTAGTGGGTTGCCTGTTTAAAGGAGTATCGGATCGTGGAATTCGAAGCAATGAAGATTGACATTTTGGAACACAAGTTTATTGTTAGAAATACTTGCCTTGAACCCTTCTACTACCTCACGGAATTTATGGATTCTGGTAATAGTGAAGATACAAACAAATGACAATGTTTGAAATAGGATATTGACAAAAATATTTCAAGAACAGCTGTTATTGGCTACTTATGAGGGTAGTGAAATTCAGAAAATACGTTTTAAATACTTTTATCAGAAGTCAAGAAATTTATTTTCAACATACTGCAATATCAGAGACGAGATCAAAAGTAGTGGATTTAATGTACAAAAACGAACCCTAAGATGCAAGATTTCTCTACACCATTCATCAGTAGATACTGAATATGAACAAAATCCGTCCAATAGTTTAGTAGAAATCGCTGTACACAGACAGACTAGTACTAAAATTATTATATTTCATGTACATCATTCCCTGATAAATTGACTCGTAGATACTGAATATGAACAAAATCCGTCCAATAGTTTAGTAGAAATCGCTGTACACAGACAGACTAGTACTAAAATTATTATATTTCATGTACATCATTCCCTGATAAATTGACTCGTAGATACTGAATATGAACAAAATCCGTCCAATAGTTTAGTAGAAATCGCTGTACACAGACAGACTAGTACTAAAATTATTATATTTCATGTACATCATTCCCTGATAAATTGACTCGTAGATACTGAATATGAACAAAATCCATCCAATAGTTTAGTAGAAATCGCTGTACACAGACAGACTAGTACTAAAATTATTATATTTCATGTACATCATTCCCTGATAAATTGACTCGTAGATACTGAATATGAACAAAATCCGTCCAATAGTTTAGTAGAAATCGCTGTACACAGACAGACTAGTACTAAAATTATTATATTTCATGTACATCATTCCCTGATAACTTGACTCGTAGATACTGAATATGAACAAAATCCGTCCAATAGTTTAGTAGAAATCGCTGTACACAGACAGACTAGTACTAAAATTATTATATTTCATGTACATCATTCCCTGATAAATTGACTCGTAGATACTGAATATGAACAAAATCCGTCCAATAGTTTAGTAGAAATCGCTGTACACAGACAGACTAGTACTAAAATTATTATATTTCATGTACATCATTCCCTGATAACTTGACTCGTAGATACTGAATATGAACAAAATCCGTCCAATAGTTTAGTAGAAATCGCTGTACACAGACAGACTAGCACTAAAATTATTATATTTCATGTTCATCATTCCCTGATAAATTGACTCGTAGATACTGAATATGAACAAAATCCGTCCAATAGTTTAGTAGAAATCGCTGTACACAGACAGACTAGTACTAAAATTATTATATTTCATGTACATCATTCCCTGATAAATTGACTGGTAGATACTGAATATGAACAAAATCCATCCAATAGTTTAGTAGAAATCGCTGTACACAGACAGACTAGTACTAAAATTATTATATTTCATGTACATCATTCCCTGATAAATTGACTGATAGATACTGAATATGAACAAAATCCATCCAATAGTTTAGTAGAAATCGCTGTACACAGACAGACTAGTACTAAAATTATTATATTTCATGTACATCATTCCCTCATAAAATAACTCATAAATACTATTTCTTTGTGTGTACTTCTCACAAAAACAAATTAAGAAATCATCTGAAGAAACAGTTGAAGTAACATTAGCTACGTTATGTGGAACGAACTGAAACACGCCTCAACTCTGACAGTTGTTGCCATGGTACCGCTCTCATTGCTTTATCTTCATGCAGCTTTCTTTAAAATAACTACCAACTTCTCAGCAGACGATCTCACCGGACTGGTTCCAAGCCGTGTGTTATAAATTGTACATAGTTCGGAGGGGGGTGTGGTGGTGAAGTTGTCGTTGTCATTGAGAGAGTAATCAGAAGTTATTAAGATCCGAACGAAAGTTGGTAATTTGATATGATACAAGCTTTGAAACTAATCAGACAGCCAACAGATACCATTCCTTTGAGAAGCAGAAGGCAGGTAGCTCCCCCTTCTATTAACAAGTGTTGCTTTGGGAACGAAAATCATGCTTACGTCAGAGCCAAGGGGAAATATGAGCGAATTTTTAAATTAAGACATTACAAACTACAGACATATTTGGTAAGGACTTTCCAATCCATAACATGTTTCACCTTAAATTCATAACTCAGTTTATATTTTCACAATTGCTTGAAAATGTCAATTGATTATTCAACAAATTTGATTTATTTCGATCTCAGCGTTTTTCAAATTGATAGAATATATAAATGTACATCATCTGATACGGAAATTGGTCGTTGTTCAGACAGAAAGTCCTATCTCGAAATACTGGGAACCAACGCGTGCGTTTTACATAGATAGATTCGAAGCCCGGTCTTTGTACCGAGAAGAAAGAAATCTATCGCTGAGTCATAAAGGCTTGTATTGTATTGTATTTATTAATATGCCATGGTATTCATACATTGCTTTACAGCTGGAATATGGAAAAAGTAAAAAAACTTAATACTATTATAAAGTCTTAATTTATAGTCACAGTCTAGATGAAATATATACAGACGAGATTTACAATATAGTCTACTAGTACAACACAAAGTTTTAGTATCAATTTCATGAAGTGTTATTGAATGTCATGAATTCACCTACAGAATAGAAGGCGTGAGAAATTAGGTACTTCTTTAATTTGGCCCTAAGTAATTTTATGTTTTGAGTTTCATTTTTCATATCGATAGGGAGCCTATTAAAAATTTTTACTGCCATATAACGCACTCCTTTTTGATAGCACAATAGACTTGCCGATGGAGTATGAAAGTCATTTTTGACGTGTATTTATGCTATGAACTGTTGAATTAGTTACAAAGTTTTCACGATTACATACGAGGAAGATTATTAATGAAAAGATATACTGACAAGCCATGGGCATTATTTGCAGTCTTTTTTAAATAGTCCTACACGATTCCCTAGATTTGGCACCTACTATTATTCTAATTACTCTTTTTTGTAGTAGGAATATACTGTTACTATCTGTGGAATTTCCCCAGAATATTATTCCAAAATTCATTACTGAGTGGAAGTATGCAAAGTATAATGTTTTTAAGGTATTGATATTTACTATCTATTGCATAGATCTAATAGCAAAACAAGCTGAATTTAGTTTGGGGGTAATTTCTTTAATATGATTTTTCCAATTTAACACATTATAGATTTGTAAGCCAAGAAATTTGGTTGTTGTTGTTTCTAATAGGGATCTATTATTAATTATTGCGCTAGAAATTTGCGAGGTTGAATTTGGACAGGATTAAAATTGAATTACGTTAGTTTTGTTACAATACAATGGATTTGAAGGAGGTGGGATATGATGATAGAGACTGGATTAATCTTGCTCAGGATAGGGACCAATGGCGGGCTTATGTGAGGACGGCAATGAACCTCCGGGTTCCTTAAAAGCCAATAAGTTAGTACGTTACACTTACATAACAAGTGCCACTTCCGTTATTCTCGATACGAACCCGGATCTCTGACGTAGCAAACAGCAGTTCTTGCTAATGGCATTGTCTTTATTGCTGTAACCCACCGTCGTGCTCCACTGTTGCCAGGCAGTGAGTATACCCGCCATTACGTGATGAATGTTGAAGCTATAGCAAGCGGTCGGTTTATTGGACATAAAAATGAAATGTAGCAGCGCAGTATCACAATCCACCCCCACCCTACCCCACTCCACCCCGCGCCCCTGTGCGGCGAGTCCAAATCTCGCTTCATTTATTCGCGGACAAGGTTTCGAACTCCGGTAGGACCAACATATAATTTGTAGTGGATATAGGAACTGTCGGCAATTCACTTTGTGCGTTTGGTTTCTCTTTTTCTTTTTCTGATTTACACCCTTACGACACTTCGTTCTTCTGAGACACCCTTAACACAACCCTGTGTCAGTTGGTAAATATGCGACCACATTTATGTAAGTACAGTGATACAACATTCTATATCCAAGTCAAATCTTATGTATTTGCTTTACTTAAATTTGTTACTTATAAAAAGCTGATACTGACAATTTGAAATTCCTTTTTCTCTCCTTGAAACATATAATTTTTTGTGTACTGAAAACCGTACGTATAAAATTTAACTTTGAGTATTAGCACAGTTTAGCATCTCAATTGATGCCCAGGAGCAAGCGCGCGCTTTAGAGCCCAGGAGAGCCTGTGTGAGTGTAACATGCCTACAAGGTTTGTCAAAGTATTTCTGAAACACCCTGTACAGTAGTGGAAAAAAAAAAACAGACCGACCCTTGTAGCTGATTTCAGAGCCATGGTTACTCCATAGCATGATAGACTGGTAACTAAGACTTTCGTGGTTCGAATCCTGCCTGGGAAGGAAACTTTTTTTGTTCCTTATTCAAATTTATTCCTAATACTTTTCGATTGCTGGTAAAATTCATGTTCTGGGAATAATAAGTTAATTAAGTAGTAAAATATCGCTGCCACTACTGTACATATACACAGGATAGGTGGTAATCTCTGCACCAAATAACAACACTTTTATTCCACTTTTCCTTCGATGAAGCAATGTTAAGCAGGAAAAAAAAATAGTTTTTGCCCAATGTTTGCAGCTCTCTATTGTGGTAATGGTCCTAGAGAAATGGCTGATTTGCTATACAAGCAGATAGGTAAAAATAATCTGAACAGTTAAGGTCTTGAAATTTTTTTTTTTTTTTTTTTTTTTTGCGAATTAAACCGTTTAGCCATGAATTTAAATTGAATAATAGCGAAAATCGTTGAAAAAAAATCTTTCAACACACCGCACTTCCCGTTATATTCCAACTGAGTACAGCGGAGGGGGAGGGGAAGGTAAGGAGTGCTGGCCGCGCTTGATAGAGTTATTGCAGCAGCCGTATGTTGCGAAATGCTTCATAGAAACATAAGGATTTCCTCTAAAACGGTGAAATTGAGAGAAAAAACCTTTTTAGATTTTTCAAATCTCTCCTCATGATCTTTTACCAGTTTCATTTTGGTGCAGAGATTACCATTTACTCTGTGTATATATATTTACTTGGTTATTTAACGACGCTGTATTAACTATGAGGATATTTAGCGTCGATGGAATTGGCGATAGCGAGATGATATTTGGCGAGATGAGACCGAGAATTAGCCATAGATTACTTGACATTTGCCTTACGGTTGGGGAAAACCTCGGAAAAACCCCAACCAGGTAATCAGCCCAAGCGGGAATCGAACCCGCGCCCGAATGCAACTTGTGATTCGCTGGAAAGCGCCTTAACCGACCGAGCTACACCAATGACTCTATTATAATACTAGTGGCTTGTGCAGCAAATGCTGCAAACTAAGTTCATTAGACGTTCAAATAAACATTTTTCAGATTTATTTTCAATGAAGAATACCAGACATTCTGAAAGTTATTTGCTTCCATAACAATGAAAGATACTCTCTCTCGAGCCAATACTGAAGAGAACCACGCATATAAATATCTACACTACACCGCCATTAAATATATGAAAAAGACTCAACCCTACTTGATTAATAACTATAAAAATATTTGATTTTTAATGTACAGTATTATCTTACGTAAGTTTTATAGCTTTCAGTAACATATACTATATATACTATATAGCCGCCACTCAGTAAAATATAGAAATCAAAATCTAATTTAAGTTGTTCTCTACAACTACTTATATAACCCCAAAACGTTTCACTTTCATATCATCAATATAGCATTAATATGTATAATTAATTAAAAACAGTCACATCATGGCATTAACTACAATAATATTTCATTTCTAATGGTAATAATGTCATCAAACCACCTCAAGTTTTGTAGTTTTTAATATCCATTACACAGGTGTACCCAGAAAATTACACACCACAGAATCGAACCTGTAAATTATTTTTAGTAAGTTAAGTTTTTAATAATCAATTGAATTTGAGCTCTAAATATGTCAGCATTCTTGCAGATCAGGGCCTTCGTGTAATATTGTTTACTGTAGTATGTGTTTTGTTTTATTCTGAAATGCAACACGGCCGGCTTGATGCTCGCTTCGCTTCTCCTTTACAAAAAAGCGAAGGTAGGCTATATCAAGACGGCCGTGAATGCTATTAGCTAGTTCTCAAAACTGACGACAGATGGATTTTGGAAAATAGGAAAATTATGTTTAAAAATTGACACTTCACTGAAAACTACTATTTTTTCGAAAAACTTTGAGTTCCAAGCTTCAAAATGAGGGGTAATTTATTAAAATTCGTCCAGCCGTTTTCCCGTAATTTCCATTACCAGTTCAAATTATATTATATATAACGGTTGAACGGATTTTAATAAATGGCCCCTCATTTTGAAGCTTGGAACCCAAAGTTTTTCGGAAAAGTAGTAGTTTTCAGTGAAATGTCAATTTTCCTACATAATTTTCCTATTTTCCAAAATCCATCTGTTGCCAGTTTTGAGAACTAATTTTATCGAATCACGGCCGAACTTGATTGAATTTCAGAACAAAACACAAACTACAATAAACAACAGGCTATTACACGAAGGCCATGACCTGCAGGATTGCCGACATATTTACAGCTCAATTCAATTTGTTATTAAAAACTGATTCTGCAGTATATAATTTTCTGAGTACAGCTGTGTATTGGATATTCAAATCTACGAAACTTGAGGTGGTTTGATGACATTATTACCATTAGAAATTAAATATTATTATGGTTAATATCATGATGCATCTATTTTTCATTAATTGTGCATAATATTGATGCTATATTGATGACATGAAAGTGAAACGTTTTGTGGTTATGTAAGTAAATGTAGAGAATATCTTAATTTAGATCTTCATTTCTATAATTTACTGAGTGGCTGCTATATATAACTACAAAACTTAAGATAATAATATTGTTATTAAAATCAAATATTTTTATACTTATTAGCCCAGTGGGGTTGGGTCTTTTTTCATATACTTAATGGCGGTGTAATGTAGATATTGATATGTGTCATTGTCTTCAGTATTGGCTCGAGAGAGCGCAAAAATTACAGTTTCTAAGGAAAGATCAAAAGGTATTACTTACTGATAAAATAAGAGGTCTAGAAAATTTTGTAGTCTCCAGGTCATTTCAGCAAGATCACTTAGTAGGATAAAATGATTTTACGCTCTACATTTCAAGTTCTACATGCAGCAGTATACGAAAATGCTATTGTTCGAAAGCTTAGCAAACCTGACATTTTTTTAACTTTTGCCTACAATCCACAATGACCTGAAATAGCTACTGCTATCATCCTGACATTGATACTTGCGTTTTCGCTTTGAAACTCAAAAACTGAAGTTGGATAGGTTCAAGAAAAAGTATTTGGCCTAAAAAAATCCATTCAGAGGGAGTATGTTTCATTATTATGGAAGCAAATAACTATTAAAAAGACAAGTATTCTTCATTGAAAATAAATCTGAAAAATGCTTATTTGATCGTCTAACGAACTTAGTTTGCAGCAGCATTTGCAGCACAAGCCACTAGTATATTATAGATATATATATATATATATATATATATATATATATATATATATATATATATATATTCAAGATATTAAACTACATAGGGCATTCGAGAATTAGTGGCAATCCTGGTAGTGTTCAGCTCTCCTGCAATAACAAGCCAGCAATCCACAATACACTAATGCCAAAAAAATGAGACTAGAGTAGGACCCACCCAGAGTTATGTTTATTGTTGTTTATGATTACGAAAGCATATTAATCACTCATTCTGCTTCGGTTATTGCAAAGCAGGAGAGATATCCAGAGTTCAGAACCCTGCTCGACCAGTGTCTAGATATCTCGTGCAAGCGTCCTTACATCAATTCCCGGAATTAGCGTTTACTGTCCCCAAAGGACTATTTCACCCCTGTGACGGCATCGTGGACGTGTTAATCTCTCTATCTACACAGTTGTGTGTTAGATTATTGCGCAATCCCGTAATTGCTCGTATACAAGGCGTTGAATAATATCCATCAGCAAAGAGTTGAGATTTTACTATCGAGGGTGAACTGTTTTTTATTTGCTGACGATAAAGTTTTTATGACAAGCAAGGGAGACCAACTGCAGAACCGAAAAGAAATCATAAAATACAGCAAGGAACTATAAAGCAACAATTTCAGGAAGGAAAATGTATAAAGATTTTCAATGGAACTCTATATAAACACATAATTTCACATTATAGATGAATCACAAGCCCTGCTACGCAACAATAAATAACTTTCAATTAAATGAAAATACATGTGACTTTGGTTCCAATTTTCAAAGCTTATCCAGCTCTTCGTCATTGTAAAAGGTGAGTCAATTTGAGCCAAGTTGCATATGCTGACCAAATTTTGATTACCGACGGAAAAAATACGGGTTCTATTATTACCGTAGCAATCCCAGATACGAGAAACACAAGCAAAAACAATCGCGCTCCGACGCATAAACTGTCACTATGGAAACATCGACTTGTCTCCCATCACAATGTGAACCTTCAGCTGTCTCCAGGTATGGCATGTTTCATGACTGGGGATCGGCCTTCGTAATTCACAATTATACAGCCAGTTACTTTTCAAGAAATAAAAAGAAATTATTGAAAATCTGATGGGAACATAAATTAGACAAAAAATTACACATTCTACCAGATACAAACATGCCATTTCTAAAATAAATCATTTGCTTAACTTTCTGAATATGTAAGTTCAAAGAAAAATTGCCGTGATTGTGAAAAATGAGAGAAATGTAAAGTTTTCAGCATTGCTGGTATGAAAAACGTGATTTTAGGCACATGGTCTGTAAATGGACAGCGATTCCTACTAAACTATTGGGAGGATTTTGTTCATATTCAGCATCTAAGAGTCAACTTATATGGAAATGATGTACAGGGACATCATTTTATTTTTACTAATATTTTTAATATTAACCTGGCTATACCTTTGGATTAACGGTTGAAAACAGAAAACACCGTCTGCTACCCCCTTCCACGAACGGAGTTCGATGATACTGACGTAAAATACAAACAAATCACTTTATTAGGTATATGAGGGGAGAAAAGTACTTCAGCCATTTACGTAAACTAGGAAATGTCTCAAGTTTGAGTTTGATAATTTTCATTAGGTTTTTGTTTAATCAAAATACAGTACAGTATTAAAAATGAGTGTTTTTACTCACGAACTGAGCTGTCCATGTGGACGTATTCATTATGTAGTGTATATTATACTGTCTACAGCACATTAGCGTACAATATAGAGAATGAAGTTAAATTGAAAAATAATCATAATATGGATATTTAAACACATTTTTGAAAATGGCGGCCGTTCATTTCGATACAGGCTTCAGTTCTTTTGTGCATATTATCGCACTATAGACTATTGTACCTAATTCCAATTACCAGTTTCGTCCTTCGTACCAGTAGCTCATGTTGAAATAATTCTATACCTACTCTATAAAAGAGTACCTTACGTACTGTAAATTCAATCTTCACTTCTGCCCGATCCGAAAAGATAAAATTACTCAGAAATGCTATCTACTGTCCGTTCAAGTAGTTATGTCGCAAGATCGTAGAAAGAGGGGAAATCACGTGACAGTTAATTACTTAACGAGGCCCTTTTATTTAAGTTATTTTAAACAGTTGTATAACATTACAACAGAAATTAATGTTTTCGGAAAAGAGCCAAGACAGCCCAGCCACTAGCTTTACAGAGGGGCGAGTAAAAGTAGGTGGGGGAAATCGGGATGCGACGTAGGCAAACGGACGACAGTACCTGTGCGAAAATATGATTCAATATTGAAAGCTCTTTCGTCACTGGAAAACGCGAACATATTTCTGGAACGTACTATACTCACTAACTCAGTACTATATGCGACCTTGGTTCTGTGTGGAGGACAGTTGGAACTTCTTTAGTAGAAGGGATGGGAGTGAAGTACATACAAAGACTCAGGTACAATAAAAATTGAAGTGAAAATAAAATGATGTCCCTGTACTTGAAATATACTGCAATGATTTTTAGAAACTGAATCATGTCCCTCATGTCTACAAATCGTAGACATTGTGGATATAATTGTGTAGATGCTGAAATACTTTCACTAAAACATGAGCCCGCTAAAGTAGCAGTAGCAGTAGCAGTAGTAGTATAGTTGTAACAGTCTCGCGTAACATTTTCATATGTTCCATCACCCAACAACCTTAGCTGTTACATTTGCTCGAAACTGGTGAGCTTCATTTACCATATTTGTCTGTGTGTTGTATCCATGGTTACCCAGCAATGCTCAACTGTTAATGATTCCCGTGGATTTTCCTCGCAATTGCCCATTGTGTTACAGCTATGAATTTTGTTTAATAAGACTTAATATGCCATTACATCTCTCTCATATGAAGGCAGAACTGAATGCGTTTGCAGTAAAGTGAAGAGGGATTTCTGCGTCACAAGGCTAGGGGAAAATTTCGATGTAATGGATATGAAACATTTTTTCTGTTCACTCTTTCCCAAAATATTAAATTTGTAGAGTCAGAATAGCTGGGTGTACAAGTCCGTAAAGCTTCTGTTCGTCACAACATTGCGTTGTTGAGATTATCTTGAAATAAATAAAGGATTTAGGCCCAGTGGCGTCTTCCAGACTCATTGTTCATCTAGAATTATTCTAAGTGGCCGAAATTGGCCACATTTCCCTCGACTTTTTTTTACAAAAAAAATGGTCAAAAATTAAATTTTAGAGATTTTAGAAAGTAGATAGTAAGAGGTTTCTTCCATTACATCTCTTTGAGGTATAGGAGCGATTTTTATAATGACTTACTCCATGCCAGTATTGTAATTCTATTTAATTTTTTACAAATTTGCTTTTTTTCGAAACTGCATACAAATATAAGTGTTCTGCCCAAGGTCAGGTCTTTCGCTGCAAACCCAGCATTCTCAAATTTCTACTATTTTCTGCCTTCCTCTTAGTCTCTGCATATGAGGGAAAGAAGGCAGAGGACGGACACTGAAAAGATTTTTCTCAATCGTACTATCAGGGACTGGAATGCTTTACCTGCAGACTTACTAAAGGCTTTACCAACAACCAAAAATGCATTTAAAAATAGGCTTAAATACCTTACAAATAGACGCTAATTATACACAGTATTTAAAGGGTGTAAATGATATGTTGTTATTGAAGTGTTGTATCAGTGAAGAATTATGTTCTGTCAGTGAAGTGTGTTGTGTCAGTGAAGTGTGTTGTGTAAGTGAAACGTGTTCCTGTCAGTGAAGCTTTATAGTTTATAGTGGCAGTGCAAAGTATTTGAACAGTGAAATGTTTTTGAAGTGTTAGTGAAATCAGGATAGAATCATTGAAATGTGTCGTAGTTCCAGTGCAGTGAGTGAGTTGACAGCGAAATGAGTGTAATGTTGAAAGGTACTTGTGCAGATATGAACATATCATACTCGTGGGTTTTAGTTCGATCTTAGTTTTAAGATACAAATTAGAATATTTGAAATGTTATTTTAAGTGATCGTTTCATTTAATTTAGTATATTCCCTGTTGTTGTTATTATTATTATTATTATTATTAATTATTGTTATTATTAATTATTAGTATTATTATTAATTGTATTTTTAATTAATACGTTTATTATTGTCATTATTGAGTGTAATTAGTTACCACTGCCACCGGGTATATACCCACTGCAGTGTAAATAAATACATACATACATGATCCATATATCTTAATGTCGTCTATCATCTGATATCTTCTTCTACCCCGAACTCTTCTCCCGTTCACCATTCCTTCCAGTGCATCCTTCAGCAGGCAGTTTCTTCTCAGCCATTGATCCAACCAATTCCTTTTCCTCTTCCTGATCAGTTTCAGCATCATTCTTTTTTCACCCACTCTTTCCAACACCGCACCATTTCTTATTCTGTCTGTCCATTTCACACGCTCCATTCTTCTCCATATCCACTTTTCAAATGCTTCTAGTCGCTTCTCTTCACTTCGTCGTAATGTTCATGTTTCTACCCCATACAATGCTACACTCCACACAAAGTACTTCACTAGTCTTTTCCTTAGTTCTTTCTTCAAAGATCCGCAGAAGATGCTCCTTTTTCTATTAAAAGCTTCCTTTGCCATTGCTATCCTCCTTTTGACTTCCTGGCAGCAGCTCATGTTACTGCTTACAGTACACCCCAAGTATTTGAAGCTGTCCACTTGCTCTACTACCTCATTTAGAATTCTCAAGTTTACCTTCTTTACTTTTCTTCCTATGACCATGGTCTTCGTCTTGTTAGCATTTATCTTCATCCCATACTGCTCACAGCTGTTACTTAACTCCAGTAGCATATCTCTTGGTATCATCTCCTCTTCTGCTAACAACGCCATATCATCAGCAAATCTAATGAAATTTGTTCTTCTTCCTCCTACTATCACTCCTCCCATGTTCTGAAATTAGTTCTTCAACAAATCCTCCTAGTAGATGTTGAACAGGGTAGGTGATAAAGGGCATCCTTGTCGTACTCCTTTCACTATTTCACTTCCTTCTGACATTTCTTCTCCTATCCTGACTTTGACCCGTTGTTTCATATAAAGGCTACTGAACAGCCTCCTGTCCTTTCGAACCCACGCCAAATTTCTTGAGACTGTCCATCAGTTTATTCCAATCCACTCTGTCAAACGCCTTTTCTAGGTCCACAAATACTATATACAGTTCTTCATTCTTCTCTAGGTATCATTCGCCGATTTCTCGAAAATATGTTTCTGATATTCAAAATGCTGCATTCAGATGAAGTATTAACCAAATTCAATGAAAATCGAACAAGTGTGTGTGTGTATGTGTGTACGAAGCACTATGGAGTTCACAGTACATTTTTAGCTTCATAATGCTAGTCAATTAAAGAAATGATACTCCTGAATAGTTCAATTTTTATTTTTATTGGGTTATTTTACGACGCTGTATCAACAGCTAGGTTATTTAGCGTCTGAATGAGATGAAGGTGATAATGCCGGTGAAATGAGTCCGGAGTCCAGTACCGAAAGTTACCCAGCATTTGCTCGTATTGGGTTGAGGGAAATCCCCGGAAAAACCTCAAACAGGTAACTTGCCCCGACCGGGATTCGAACCCGGGCCACCTGGTTTCGCAGTCAGACGCGCTGACCGTGGTTCAATCTTCATCTGTAATATTCTTTTATCAGTAAAACTAAAATAATAATGCTATTTTACGGACACTTTCAAATTACTGTAACTCTGAAAATATTAAGATTAGGACAAATGTTTATATGACATTTTTTGCTCAGAATTTCTTCGGAAATAAGCTCCATAAGTGATGGTAAATCCTCGTGAATCACCCTGTATATCCATGTCTCCTCGATTATGTTGCGTATTTTAACATAGAGAAATAGACTTTTTATGGAAAATATTTTTTTTAGATACAAGACCACTTGACATGGAATGTCCAAATAATAATAAAGTAAGAAGAAGTAGAAGAAGAAGAAAAGAGAATAGATAGTCTCCAAGAGAGAAGAAGGTTTCAGAGAGAGAATTGACAAAAATACAAAATAGAACAAGAATACAGTCCCGCGCTGCTTGTCTCCACCGCGGTGCGAGTTGTAATGAAATATACTAAGCTTAATGGTAAATCGTCATGAATAACCCTGTATATCCATGTGTACTCGATTGTGTTGCGTATTTTAAGATAGAGAAATAGACTTTTTACGGAAAATATTTTTAGATACAAGACCACTTGACATGGAATGATCAAATAATAATAAAATAAGAAGAAGAAGAAAAAGAAAATAGATAGTCTCCAAGAGAGAAGAAGGTTTGAGAGAGAGATTTGACAAAAATGCAAAATAGAACAAGAATACAGTCCCGCGCTACTTGTCTCCACCGCGGGGCGAGTTGTAATGAAATATACTAAGCTCAGTGGTAAATCCTCATGAATCACCCTGTATATTATGCCTCCTTAACTGTGTTCTGTATTTTAACATAGAGAAATAGACTTTTTATGGAAAATATTTTTTAGAAACAAGACCACTTGACATGGAACGATCAAATAATAATAATAAAATAAGAAGAAGAAGAAAAAGAAAATAGATAGTCTCCAAGAGAGAAGAAGGTTTGAGAGAGAGATTTGACAAAACTGCAAAATAGAACAAGAATACAGTCCCGCGCTACTTGTCTCCACCGCGGGGCGAATTGTAATGAAATATACTCAGTAAGTGGCGGTAAATCGTCATGAATCACCCTGTATATCCATGTCTCCTCGATTGTGTTGCGTATTTTAACATAGAGAAATAGACTTTTAGTGGAAAATATTTTTTTAGATACAAGACCACTTGACATTGAATGATCAAATAATAATAATAATAATAATAATAATGATAATAATAATGATGATAATAATAATAATGATAATAATAATAATAATAATAATAATAATAATAATAATAATAATAATAATAATAATAATGATTTATTTTAGCTGGCAGAGCTAAGGCCGTAAGGCCTTCTCTTCCACTCAACCAGCAAAAAGTGTATATACATATGCATGAACTTACAAAGAATTCAACAATTTGATTTAGATGAGAGTTACATGTATACAAGAGTTATTTACGAATTAAACAACAAAATACTATGAACTATTAATTAAATACTGAAAGAAACTGTGTAGCAGAATTAAACTAAAATACATAGCATGTTAATATATTTCAAATAATATTAGATAATAGAAAGAGATTATTATGAGACAATTTTGAAAATACAGCACAATCAGGATGATGTCTAAAGAAAAAAGTAACAATGTAGTCAGTGATGTTTAAATCAGTAAGATTGGAGTGAAATGCTAATAAGGTTATCTTTTAAGCTGTTCTTAAAGGTGTTTGTTGTCTTGCAGCCCCTAATACTTTGTGACAAGGAATTCCATTGACGCGAGGTGGATATTGTAAAAGATGATGAATAACAAGATGTTCTATGAAGAGGTATACTTAGCGTGCCACAGATAAGTGATCTGGTATTTACGTCGTGGTTAGAGTATAGATAAGAGAAACGAGAAGAAAGGTAATTTGGTGTTGAGGTGTGCAGAATTCGAAAGAGTAAAGACACAAAGAGTGTAAATTTTTACGTTTTTTAAGTCGGAGCCACGAGAGACTTGCGAAGGACGGTGATATGTGATCATACCGTCGGATGTTGCACACGTATCTGATGCACATATTCTGAGCTCGCTGTAACTTGACTGACAGTTCAGAACTTAGGTCACTTAACAAAACGTCACAATAATCGAAGTGCGGCGTTACTAGGGTTTGTACTAGGGTAAGTTTTAGTAATACAAGAAGGAGAAGAAGAAGAAGAAGAAGAAGAGGAGAATTCATAGGCTCCAAAAGAGAAGAGGGTTTGAGAGAGAGAACTGAAAAAAATGCAAAGTAGAACAAGAATACAGTCCCGCGCTACTTGTCTCCACAACGGGGCGAGTTGTAATGAAATATCCTAACTTGTTAATTAAACATCGGTTTAGGAGTTGACCGTTGTACGAACATTATTAAGGCTAGTACGAAATTCCTGCAGTCCCCTCCTGGCCTCTGGAAATTTCTGGAATGTATAGCGTATAACCGGACAAAGTGGAAACAATTACATCGAACGCTTTTGATCCTAAATCCCCCCCCCCACCTTTTTTTTTACACTGCCAGAGAATTTGCAAGCTTTGTATCCCCACCCTCCCTACCTGACAACACCAGCCAACGAACGAAGCAAAAACAAATTATTCTGGTAATGTCAATAATATTATTTCAGAGAATTTAAACTACATAGTACACAGCTGGCGCTAAAACAAACAGCATAACCGAGGCGTTCAGGAATTCCACAAACAATTGTTCCAGGCATCGCTTGTCCTTCCTTACTCCATTTGCTGTCATACTATCAGCATGACAAAAGCCAACGCAATGAATGTTTTCATCACACTAGTAGCGTTTTAGATTATGGACTACTCCCTTTGATCGCCATGGCAACGGTATTTCATTTTTAATATGAAGTTTTCGTTCATTAAAATAAATATTTCAGCTATTTTATTGCAAATAAATTCAACAACATGCGTTCACAACACCATATTACACTCTCCATTCCCATACATAGAAAATCCTTCTACTTCTGTAGTCCATCTTTCGATCTCTCCACCATTAGAGACTGTGGGACGTTATAAAGTTTTAGAAATAAAGTAAGCTGCACTTCTTCTATTAGGATTCTCTTCAATTATAAGCTTTTTTCTCTGCCATAGTTTTAAAAATAATATATTATATTACTTACTTACTGGCTTTTAAGGAACCCGGAGGTTCATTGCCGCCCTCACATAAGTCCGCCATTGGTCCCCATCCTGAACAAGATCAATCCAGTGTCTACCATCTTATCCCACCTCCCTCAAATCCATTTTAATATTATCCTCCCATCTACGTCTCGGCCTCGCCAAAGAGAAAAACTCCGGCCTCCCAACTAACACTCTATACGCATTTCTGGATTCGCCCATACGTGCTACATGCCCTGCCCATCTCAAACGTCTGGATTTAATGTTCCTAATTATGTCAGGTGAAGAATACAATGCGTGCAGTTCTGCATTGTGTAACTTTCTCCATTCTCCTGTAACTTCATCCCTCTTAGCCCCAAATATTTTCCTAAGGATCTTATTCTCAAATACCCTTAACCTCTGTTCTCCTTTCAAAGTCAGAGTTCAAGTTTCACAACCATACAGAACAACCAGTAATATAACTGTTTTACAAATTCTAACTTCCAGATTTTTTGACAGCAGACTGGATGACAAAAGCCTCTCAACCGAATAATAACACGCATTTCCCATATTTATTATGCGTTTAATTTCTTCCCGAGTGTCATTTATATTTGTTACTGTTGCTTCAAGATATTTGAATTTTTCCACCTCTTCGAAATTAATTAATATATTTGTTTATTTATGTATTTATGGAATTATTTACGTATTTATGTATTCATGTATGTATGTATGTATGTATTTATTTATTTATTTATTTATTTAGTTTTATAAGATTACAAATCTCAAATTTTTATATTTCCATTTCGTACAATATTATCGTCACGAGACATAATCATATACTTTGTTTTTTTCAGGATTTACTTCCAAACCTATATCTTTACTTGCTTCCAGTAAAATTTCCGTGTTTTCCCTAATCGTTTATGGATTTTCTCCTAACATATTCACGTCATCCGCATAGACAACCAGCTGATGTAACCCGTTCAATTCCAAACCCTCTCTGTTATTCTGGACTTTCTTAATGGCATATTCTAGAGCGAAGTTAAAAAGTAAAGGTGATAGTGCATCTTCTTGCTTTAGCCCACAGTGAATTGGAAACTCATCTGACAGAAACTGACCTATACGGACCGTGCTAGGACAACACTATAGTAAATACAATTCTAAAAATACAGCCAGAAAGTACACAAAATAGGCTTTAAAATGATATACTACACTCTATATATGCATTACTTATTTCACTGAATGAAACGTAATGAATTGAAATTAAATATTGTATCTTAACGAAAATGACGAGTGGTGAACTTTGAAGACCTGGCGACCTTAGAGATACCTACCTTATACAGGGTGTTTCGGAGGTGGTGTTACAGACTTTCAGGGATGATGGGATGATGTATCAATTTGAGATAAGGAACCCTGGTCCGGAAATGACTGAGTGGAAAGTTGTAAGCAAAAATAGTTGTGTGGAAATGGAATTGTAATTTGGCACCACGTGCCCTCCTTCAATTAACCTTTGGAACAGTCGTGGAAAGATGGTATAGGCCGGATGTCTCCTACGTGGGTACTTGCCCCGATACAATCTGTGAGTTTGTCTACTGTTCCCATTGGCTCATCCGTATTCGAAAATCAGGTCTGCTTATTCCGCTCTCGTGTACTCCTCCATTTCACTAGGACTGATCGACTGGACACTGCAACTTGTACACATACACTGCTGTCTACAGACGTGGATATCAGGACCGACCATGTCCGTTACACATTACGCTATCTGCATTGCTTTAGTGTAGTTTCCTGTCCCCACCCCTCAGACAGCGCACTGAATGGAATACTGTAAGTAGACAACGTAAACAACGTCAGATGAATACAGTATGTGTAAGATGTACAGATAAATACACATAAATAAGGTGTACAGAGGAATAAAATTATGTCATTTCCACACAACTATTTTTGCTTGTAATTTTCGACTCGGTCATTTCCGGACCATGGTTCCTTATCTCAAATTGATACATGTGCCCTTCGCCATCAGCCCTGAAAGTTTGTAACACCACCTCGGGAACACTCTGTATAGCATGAAAATTTGACAACCTATTAAGAACGTGTAATTCCCTTCAATATTAAAAAAAAAGAAACAACGACTGTCTTAAGAACAAAGAATTGTGAGTTGCATAACACAATCAGAGAAATTATAAAATCAAGATATTTAATTTTATCCATTCTTCAGATTTAAAACATATGGAATATTACAGAATACACGGGATTAGTATTTGGCTCTTATATGCGGATAACCACAATATTACTTACAGTATCACTAGGGCTAGGATTTTGATGAAATAAATGCATCTTTTTTCTAGTAAGCCATAAACATGGCTGCTTTAGCATTTATAGGTTATGTGATAAACTGAGTGTTTTAAGACATATTTGTTAGGGCATTTTTTTTTTTTTGCATTTTTGCCTGTTTCAACTCATAAGAGCATATTTTGTTTTATTCGGTCATTTTTTAGGCATTTTCATTTGAAGAGTCCACTGCAAGAATGATGGATGTCATTTGGAATACATTTTGCAGGAGAAGCAATTGAAAGTTTGAAATGCTTAGTGCTCAAAGCTTAACTGTGATTTTCCGATCATTACTGGACAATGACTATCAGTGTTAATGCCATATAACTCTCTATGTACATTCTATATGTCTTAAGCTATGCATTGACAGTCTTGGTTCATTTTCGACAAGAAATTGACATCCATCATTCTTGCAGTGGACTCTTCATTTAATTTTGGCCATAAATCCCCAATATTAATGTAAAATAATATTTATTTCCTTCGATATTTTCTTTATATATTTTTTCCATTAATACCTATTATTTTGTATAATATTTTAATCGGTTTTCTACGCAAGTATTGCCATTTTAACGTAGTACACCCCATGTAATGGATCAGTCCAACCACCCCTTCAATATAGACTCCTCTATACCTGCTAATTTCGGATAAGAGTGGCCTTGTGGTAGACTACATGTGGAGTGTCGTTTCAAATCGTATTAAATGCAGAAAAACAAATTTTACAGGAAACGTAAAAAACGTTTCACGGCTAAGATAATGGAAAAATTTTAAATATTTTAATGTCACTTTTTAGGCATTGTGAAATGACACCAAGTGTAATAAACACTGACACTGATTGTTTAATCTATTGCATGATATTGTCAATTGAAGTTTGCACTTAATACGTTTTGCACCTACACAGTGTATTTAATACGTTTTGAAGCGATTTTGTCACATAATACGATTTGCATCTATAAACCACGCTGAATTGTGCCCTGTCATTTGTCAGTTTTTCTGTGGTTCTTACAGCAGCATACTACGTAGGACGATATATCAATAGTTCTTATTGCTTTCTGCTGGAAAATAGTGATAAGGAACGGCGAGTTTCTTACCTGCAACCCTTCGAACGGAGCTGCCTAAAGAGACATACTTTGGATCGTGTGGCCACCCGGGTCGATCTCTAACTCACATTGAATATAAATTTTAAATAATTATGGCATCTACAGGGTGAGCACAAAGTTCCGTTATCCCCTTAAATATCTGAAATACCTCAAATATGCACACTATTGATGTAATTCTGGTCATAATTCAAACATACAAACAAAATAACCACTGTACACTAACTGTGTATACCTAAGTATCTAAAGAGTCAGTATGTTCCCCATTATTCTCATGACACAAAATAATATGGACTAATGGGACTTTTTTCCCCACTCTGTATATCATTCATCGTCGAACAGCCTAATACATTTGATGAACTGACGAAATTAAATTCACTGATAAATGTAGTGACACAAGATGCCACTTCAATAGCGCCCGCCCAGCCTGTGCTTCATTCCATGTAAAGAAATTTGGCTTCTGTGAAGCTTTATCAGTTACACAGAGAGTATAGAAAGCTAATTGTCTTGAATAATATACTTCACCTATGCTGAGTTTCGAGAGCGGTTGCAGTTGCTGTAAGTCGAAGAAAAATGACTGTCTCATTAGGTTCTGTTCTCATAATTTTATGGAACGTATTGGCACGAAGCTTATGTGCGCCTAAATCGACTAAGAGCCTAGTCTTTTTCAGTGTATCATCGCAGTTTCTTATTGGGAACAGCATGTGTGTGCAATAACTGCATTCATCATTGGCCGGTGTACAAAATCCTATAGCCTATTGAATTCTGTCCGAGAAATATTTGGAAAAAAAAAAAAAAAAATCTTTTTACTCCTAAGTCGGGTATTAACACTTTAATTGTACATTTTGAAGAGCTTTGTAATATTTAAGTCGGAAGCCAAATAAAGTCTCTGACTTTTACTTCTATTGTAATATGATTCCCTTGCTCTTTCTTATAGTAGGTTATTTTACGATGCTCTATCAACATCTGAGGTTATTTAGCGTCTGAATGAAGTAAAGGTGATAATACCGGTGAAATGAGTCCGGGGTCCAGCACCGATAGTTATCCAGCATTTGCTCATATAGGGTTGAGGGAAAACCCCGGAAAAACCTCAACTAGGTAACTTGCCCCGAACGGGAATCAAACCTGGGCCACTTGGTTTCTCGGCCAGACGTGCTCACCGTTAATCCACAGGTGTGGACCACTTGCTCTTAATTTAGAGATAAATTACAATACTTCCCTCTTCTTAGCCACATATAGTGCTCTCTTTCGGGCACCACCTCTCGTCTATCTGGTTCCCTTACTGCTCTTAATAGATTTTGCTATCGTACATTCCTTGATAATCACAATGTTGTAAAACAGCGGGAAACTCAATAATGGTGGGAAGATACAGCAAGCTGGCCAATGCTGTCCATTTAAGATTTTAACTAATGGAAGTTGCACATAATACGATTTGATCCGACACACAATTTCCATCATAGAAAAAAGGCGGGAAAGAATACGAATTGCTCCAATATGAGATCAGGATCTTAAAGAATACCGTCTCAGCTATGAGAAATCGCTTCAAACTAAATTTCGACCGAGGATGTATTTAATACGTTTTGAAACGACACTCCACACATGGAAACTAAAAGTAAAGTAAATCCATGGCGCTACAGCCCATAAAGGGCCAAGATCAACCAGCTGACTGCTGACCTCACGTCCATATGCCGAAGCAGAGGTGAACGATCATACATGGAAACTAGATTATGTAAAATAATTAAAGTGTACTACTTAGAAAAAATTATGTAAAATTTAATTTAATTACTAGTCTAAATATAAAGTAGTGCAAAATCTCTTTTCCTACTAAGCCAATTATGTAAGATCAATTTTTAGAGCATTTTAAGGGCATTTTTTAAAGATTTTTAGGTCATAAACGCATTGTTTTTAGGACATTTTTTCAAGATTTATAGGTCATCAAAATCCTAGCCCTACTTATTACTTTCCAAAAGACAGAAAAATAACTTTAAAAGATTTAGTGGTTAAGTCAAAGTTTACATGGAATGGTCCAGTTCCTCACTGTCTAATACTGGTTCAGAATGAGTGCGCAGAGAGTCGAAACATTGAATGTAGAGAAGGATGATGTATGTTAATATCGCATAGTGATATGTCTGCTTCGCATTCATGACTTGAAGGCTTTTAATTCGAGCCGACTCGTTGTTTGTTCGCAGCATCGGATTTCATTCAACTGAAGCCCGTAGAAAGTCAAGTGGATTACCGGAATTTTCAATACATGCATCAGTAAACAAATATTATTGTATTTTAATAACAAAACGAGCGAATCAGATACTGATACGAAATTCCACGCAAAATAAAACTACAAAAAACAACCGGGTTAAAAAATTGAAATAATAAAAATTCACAAGTCTTTGTATTATCAGATCGTATTCTATGTTCTATGAACCTTCAATCTTGTTGATGTGATACTGATGCCAAGAAACGTTCTGTTCAAGAACTCAGTGTTCAGGAATCAAAATGAGGACGTTAAGTTGACAGTTTCAAGTGAATACACGAATGTTTAAATTGAAAAAAATAGCAATTTAATAAAGTGACTAAATATACAAGTTAGTGCATGAATGAAACATAGAACCATTTGCAGAGATATATTAAAGTTCTGAGCAAAACTTCGTTACGAAAGAACACAAAACCATTTGATGCTATATCTTCCGCATTGAACTGAAATTAATCACTGACAATTACCAAAACATTTGTCGCAATATCACAGTCTACTATATACAGTCACGTAGCTTGAGTTTCGAGGGTGCTAGAAACAATAGACTGTGACGGTACTATTTTGCATTGCCTGTAATGAGGCGATATTAGCGATCCTAGTGGTGAGCAACTATCTAATGTTTGCATACTTACTACGTATTGAGCTTCGCAACTGTATATACTAGACTGTGGCAATATCTCTAACTCCTGAGCACGAATTCATCATTATTGAAACATCTGTTTGGTGTGATAGTTTTATCTTCTGATCTACAACTCATCAACAATCAAACACAGGACTAGATATCTATAAATCCTAAGATGCAAGTTAGAACAAATTAAACATAGGACCATTTGGTTTGATATCTCAGGCTTCTGAGCTGCAATAATCAAACTGGACTCGATAACTTTACCTTCTGAATAATCAAATATTAAACGTGATATCTTCAGCCCTTACGCTATATTTAAACATATAAAACTATCCCAACGCCATATCTCTTCCTCCTGAACTGCAACACTTCACAAATCGAATATTAAGACTCGGTAACTTTAGCTTCTGAGCTACAATTGATCACATATCGAATACTAAACTCATAACTTTAGCTCTATGCTACAATTTATCAAGAGTCAAACATCAGACCATTTGGTGTTAAATATTTATTTCCTGGAGCTTTGACTTACCACGAATCAAACACTGAACTCAGTAACTTAGGCTCACTACCTACAACTCATCACAAATCCTACATGAGATGTGGTAACTTCAGCTCTTGTGTTGCAATTTATCAGGAATCAAACATCAGACCATCTGTTGTTGAATCTCTGGCTCCTGACTTACCACGAATCAAACAACGAATTCAGTAACTTAGGCTCATGACATACAACTCATCAAGAATCCAACATGAGACGCGACAAATTTAGCTCTTGTGTTCCAATTTATTAGGACTCAAACATCAGACCATTTGTTGTTGAATCTTTGGCTCCTGACTTACCACGAATCAAACACTGAACTCAGTAACTTAGGCTCACGACCTACAACTCATCACAAATCCAACATAAGACGTAACAAATTTAGCTCTTGTGTTGCTATTTATCAGGAATCCAACATCACACCATCTGTTGTTGAATCTTTGGCTCCTGACTTATCACAAATCAAACAATGAATTCAGTAATTTAGGCTCATGACATTACAACTTATCAAGAATCCAACATGAGACGCAACAAATTTAGCTCTTGTGTTGCTATTTATCAGACAATTTGGTGTTGAATCTTTTTACTCCTGAGCTTTGACTTACCACGAATCAAACACTGAACTCAATAACTTAGGTTCACGACCTACAACTCATCACGAATCCAACATAAAACGCGATAACTTTAGCTCTTCATTGCTATTTATCAGGAATCAAACATCAGACAATTTGGCGTTGAAACTTTGCCTCCTGATTTTTTAATTATCACGATTCAAACACTGAACTCAATAACTCAAGACTCATGACATACAACTCAATAGAAAACCAACATGAACGGTTTTTAATGTAACTGTTTGTGTGTTAATTTCATCTATTAGATATAGTAGTCGTAAAGATGGTACTGCAATAAAAACTAGAATTACTGCCGGAGCAATTGTTCATGCTAATTCAATCATTGATAAGTATAGCTCTTGTGCTGCAATTTACCAGGAATCAACATCAGAATCTTTGACTCCAGAGCTGGAATCCATCGCGAATCAAACAGTGGACCATTTAGTCTGATATCTGAGCTGTGATTGATCACGAATCAAACAGTGGACCATTTAGTTTGATATCCGAGCTGTGGTAGATCGCGAATCAAACAGTGGACCATTTAGTCTGATATCTGAGCTGTGATTGATCACGAATCAAACAGTGGACCATTTAGTTTGATATCCGAGCTGTGGTTGATCGCGAATCAAACAGGGGACCATTTAGTCTGATATCTGAGCTGTGATTGATCACGAATCAAACAATGGACCATTCAGTTTTATATCTGAGCTGTGACTGATCGCGAATCAAACAGTGGACCATTTAGTCTGATATCTGAGCTGTGATTGATCACGAATCAAACAGTGAACCATTTAGTCTGATATCTGAGCTGTGATTGATCAGGAATCAAACAGTGGACCATTTAGTCTGATATCTGAGCTGTGATTGATCACGAATCAAACAGTGAACCATTTAGTCTGATATCTGAGCTGTGATTGATCAGGAATCAAACAGTGGACCATTTAGTCTGATATCTGAGCTGTGATTGATCAGGAATCAAACAGTGAACCATTTAGTTTGATATCTGAGCTGTGATTGATCACGAATCAAACAGTGAACCATTTAGTTTGATGTCTGAGCTGTGATTGATCACGAATCAAACAGTGGACCATTTAGTCTGATATCTGAGCTGTGATAGATCAGGAATCAAACAGTGGACCATTTAGTCTGATATCTGAGCTGTGATAGATCAGGAATCAAACAGTGGACCATTTAGTCTGATATCTGAGCTGTGATTGATCAGGAATCAAACAGTGAACCATTTAGTCTGATATCTGAGCTGTGATAGATCAGGAATCAAACAGTGGACCATTTAGTCTGATATCTGAGCTGTGATTGATCAGGAATCAAACAGTGGACCATTTAGTCTGATATCTGAGCTGTGATTGATCAGGACTCAAACAGTGGACCATTTAGTCTGATATCTGAGCTGTGATTGATCAGGAATCAAACAGTGAACCATTTAGTCTGATATCTTAGCTGTGATTGATCACGAATCAAACAGTGAACTATTTAGTTTGATATCTGAGCTGTGATTGATCATGAATCAAACAGTGAACCATTTAGTTTGATATCTGAGCTGTGATTGATCAGGAATCAAACAGTGGACCATTTAGTTTGATATCTGAGCTGTGATTGATCAGGAATCAAACAGTGGACCATTTAGTCTGATATCTGAGCTGTGATTGTTCACGAATCAAACAGTGGACCATTTAGTTTGATATCTGAGCTGTGATTGATCACGAATCAAACAGTGGACCATTTAGTCTGATATCTGAGCTGTGATTGATCACGAATCAAACAGTGAACCATTTAGTTTGATATCTGAGCTGTGATTGATCACGAATCAAACAGTGAACCATTTAGTCTGATATCTGAGCTGTGATTGATCCCGAATCAAACAGTGGACCATTTAGTCTGATATCTGAGCTGTGATTGATCACGAATCAAACAGTGAACCATTTAGTGTGATATTTGAGCTGTGATTGATCGCGAATCAAATAGTGGACCATTTAGTCTGATATCTGAGCTGTGATTGATCACGAATCAAACAGTGGACCATTTAGTGTGATATCTGAGCTGTGATTGATCGCGAATCAAACAGTGAACCATTTAGTCTGATATCTGAGCTGTGATTGATCACGAATCAAACAGTGGACCATTTAGTTTGATATCTGAGCTGTGATTGATCACGAATCAAACAGTGAACCATTTAGTTTGATATCTGAGCTGTGATTGATCACGAATCAAACACCAGGCAATTTGGTGTTGAATATTTAGTTCCTGAATTATAATGAATCAGCACTGGACATGATATTTTTAGCTCAAAAACTACAAATTGATTATCAATCAAACATCAGAATATATGAATGTGATTTCTTTAGTTCCTAAGCCAAAAAAATCACCACGCATCAAATACTGGACACCATGAACCATCCGACGGAGTGGCTCAGAGTTTGATTTTGATTTAACAGTATTGTTTGGGTGCGCTAACTGCGTTTAGAGAAACTTTCAGGATGCCTGAAGAATGCAGGGACGCCCTATCATTATTAAAAGGGTGATACAACCACCGTGTGTGTATTCACCAATACTCTCATGTCGCAGTTAGGAAAGAGGCTTATAACTTAACAGAAAATGACTTCATCCTTCTCTTGTTAGATCAGGGTTCGAAAGTACTGCACTTCAAACAATGAAATGCTTTCTTTGAAAGTTCGTAAAGGGCTTACAGAGAAACTCAACTATAACACACGCTGGGTTAATTATTTAGCTTACGTAACGAAACTTCACCCATTTACTTAATAGATTAAGTGTAAATACGGCGACAAAGAAATTGTTGAAGAGGTACCTAGCTACAAGACATGGAAATCATAAATTGATGATCAAAGGTGTTGGCGATAGGGGAAAGATCTAGAAACTTCCTAAGAAGTCCTGGTTTAGTATCCCGGTTGACTGTAGTCAGGCATTCCTTCGTAGTTTCAGATAATTTATTGAGAGTTAAATCTCGTCTTTTATTTTTGAAGGGTGGATGGTGGTTGAATGTGTTGAAAAACCAGTACATGTTCATTTTTTCCTTTGAAATACTCTTTAATATTATGTTACATGAAATATATGGCCTTGCCAGTTACTCTAGTGAATTTTTTTTAATCTCCGGTTTACAGTGTGTTTAAATGACTCTAAACTTTGATTAAAACTCCCACAGGCTAACTTTAATTTTTTTACTTATTCCATACAAAACGTTACTTATCTAATGCTACGTGCATGATAGGCCTATTTGGTACATACATTCTCTATGCCAACCGTGGCGAAAATGTGACTCACGAGCACATTGTGGCTCGCAATGATAGCTATGCATTTCTCTTGCTTCCTACCTCCCCCAACCCCCACCCTCTCACTCACTGGAATCAAACTCCGTTCCATTTGTTTTTGTCTCTGAGCTGCGAGTGGCGTATCGTCGCATTGTCTCTCTCGAAACCATGTACCTCTACAAAAACGAAAGTTACAAGTAGGATGGGAGGACGCTTTTTTTTGCTGCCAATATGATGGGAATATTAAATGTATGATTTGTTCACAAGTATTACGAGGAAAACGGTTGTATAACATAAAACGGCATTATACTACATGTCACTCATGAAAGATTAAAAGGTTAAGTGTTATTATTATTATTATTATTATTATTATTATTATTATTATTATCTCTGTACGTCGATTCTTTTTCAGCAGATGTACGAATAATGCGGTTAGATCTTCAATTTAAACTCACAGATTTACAATGTGATGTTAAATGAAAGCTAGATGTAAGGACTTGACAAATGTTCAACCTTTCAAATCTTTGCCAAAAAATAAATATCCCAAGGTTCGTTCTTTCGCTTGCTCTGTTGAAGCCATGTTCGCTGCAACTTACCTTAGTGAAAAATTATTTTCAACAATGAAAATAGTAAAAACCAAATTTAGATCACGACTGACAGACAAATACCTTCGTGATCAACTACGACTGGTACTATGTGACGTAATTCCTGATTTTGAAACTCTGTCGCAGAGATATTTTGAAGACAGTTAATTTTAGGTTGTGATAATGTGTCCTATGTTTTCTTGTTCATTTCTTTCTTCGTTACATGTAGTAAACATTAGTTTGTAACCTTATACTGTATAAAATTACAATTTAAGTGCTTGACGTAAGGAAAATGAAAATCCGTTAATAAGTCAGACAGTTGCTTCACTTCCCCTTCGGGTGTCCGCCTCCCTCCATAGGTGCTATGCACGATGCAGGTTACACAGTGGCTCGGCGCACGATCACATTTTCGCCATGGCTGCTCTATGCCATTAGGGAGCTTTTGTCTGACATAGAAAGCCGTTACATTATGTAATTCAAAAATATTCCTCCAGATATCTTTAAAAGCAACTATGAAATTCATCCTTAAAATATAATTGTTCATCTTAGAATTTTGAAAGCTAATATCAAAATAATTATGATCCTGACATTTTAAAGAACGTGCTTTTACAAGTAAAATGTTATAAATATTTTGAATGTACGTTTAAATTGTCCAATATATATCCAATTTATTGAATTACTTTATCTTGGAATTTATTTTTCAAATCTTGGATCCAATTTTTTCTCAAAATCTAATCTCGAATTTAAATTTTTGCAGCAATGATATTTCTAAACATAAAATTGTGCACGAATTAGAGAAAGCATTTAAATTTCACCAACTACCCCCCCTTAAGTGGAGAGGATGGTATTTTTTTTAACTTTTTTCCTATTTGGTGTAAAATATTAATTTTTTGTATATAGAGAGCTCATAGCTGCGGCAACTCAACCAAATAAAAATATTTTGAAAAAAAAATTATTTGGGGCCCAAATTTGAAACAAAATATACCCAATGCAGGATTGTACTAAAACCGATTTATTTAAACCGTTTTTAAAGATAGATTCAAACAGTTTTTTTGCAATGTATTTGCAAAAGCATGTTCTACAAACTGTGTGAAACAGAATTTTGATATTAGTCCCTACGTTTGTAAAATAAACAATTAAAATTTAATAACAATTTTCTGATTTCCTTTCTTGCAAACGAACGGACGTATTTTTTAAAATTAAATCAATTAACAAAATTCTGTTACAGAGAAAAGTTTCCTAATAGTCTAAAGAATGTGTGTTCTAAATTTTATGCATGTATCTTTAATAGTTCAGAAATTATATCCATTTTTGTCAGGCAACGTAGCAAAAAAAAATGAAGTTACTGGAAACCGTTAAAAGCGGGCGTGTGATTTAAAAATCCATAGCGCAGGAAGTTTAAAAATGGCGACTCAACATCCGATAAGGACACAAATACCCACAAAATGTTATGCAATGCATTCCACACATATCAAAGGGTGTTTTAAGGAAAAAAAGAATTTTGAAAATTTAATTTACCGGAAACAACAATAAAAGTGGGCGAGTGATTTAAAAATCCATAACGCAGGAAGTTTAAAAATGGCGACTCAACATCCGATAAGGACACAAATACCCACAAAATGTTATGCAATGCATTCCACACATATCAAAAAGGTATTTTAAAGAAAAAAAGATTTGAAAATTTAATTTACCGGAAACAACAATAAAAGCGGGCGTGTGATTTAAAAATTCATAACGCAGGAAGTTTAAAAATGACGTCTCAACATCCGATAAGGGCACAAATACCCACAAAATGTTATGCAATGCATTCCACACATATCAAAGGGTATTTTAAAGAAAAAAATTGAAAATTTAATTTACCGGAAAAAAACAATAAAAGTGGGCGAGTGATTTAAAAATCCATAATGCTGAAAGTTTAAAAATGGCGACTCAACATCCGATAAGGGCACAAATACCCACAAAATGTTATGCTATGCATTCCACACATATCACAGAGTATTTTAAAGATTTTTTTTTTTAAATTTACTAATTTTTCACCAAAAATACATCCTCTCCCCTTAAGTTACGTACATTCTTGTGGGCCGTTGGACAATGGACCAAATTATTGGACTCCATCACTATTCCAAAACTTTTAGGACACCCTGAAGAAAGATAAGAAGTGCAATTTGATGCCGCTACAACGAGATGTCTGTAATTTGAATGGAATGCCTGTTGTTGCCATGGTTATTAATGTTTTGGTTGCGGCGGTTACACAAGAGAAGCAAGCCGGCGCAGCGTCCTTTTAGAGGCTCCCTGGGAACGCATCAGTGTCAGGCATTATTTCCTCGTGATGTACGACCCCAGAGACTCGTTCTGAAAATATTACTTCTACGTGACAGGTTGCGAACCTCCAGACCTCGGATGAGCTCTTCCCTCCCTTCTCCCTTTGGATTTGTTTGGCAGATAAAATAAATTTACCGCCTTGAACTGCTTTATGTTTCTCAATACTAACACAAGTTTAGTAATGAAGAAAATCCTTGTGTATAGATCGTAACTGAAAAAAAAATGCTATCCGGGAAGCTCTGTGTTAGAAATCTGTACGCTTCAGAGGCAAGGCGTGATATTTTGTAAATGAAGGAGCATATTGAGCAAAAGTAATCAATGAATAAGCGAAATATTATTATTATTATTATTATTATTATTATTACTATTCTTATTATTATCATTATTATTATAATTATATTATATTATTATTATTATTACAATTTCATTTTATTATTATTATTGTCATTATTTTTATTACTATTTTATTTTTTTTATTATTACTACTTTATTTTTTATTATTATTACTATTTTAATATTATTATTATTATTATTAGTATTATTATTATTACTATTTTATTTTTATTTTATTATTATTGTGTTATTATTATTATTATTATATTATTATCATTCTTATTATATTTTCCTTACTGTAATTATATTATTGCCCTTATCACCATTACTATGTTATCGCCATTATTATTATTATTATTATTATTATTATTATTATTATTACTTACTTACTTACTGGCTTTTAAGGAACCCGGAGGTTCATTGCCGCCCTCACATAGGCCCGCCATTGGTCCCTATGCTGAGCAAGATTAATCCATTCTCTATAATCATATCCCACCTCCCTCAGATCCATTTTAATATTATCTTCCCATCTACGTCTCGGCCTCCCCAAAGGTCTTTTTCCCTCCGGCCTCCCAACTAACACTCTATACGCATTTCTGGATTCGCCCATACGTGCTACATGCCCTGCCCATCTCAAACGTCTGGATTTTATGTTCCTAGTTATGTCAGATGAAGAATACAATGCGTGCAGCTCTGCGTTGTGTAACTTTCTCCATTCTCCTGTAACTTCATCCCTCTTAGCCCCAAAATATTTTCCCAAGTACCTTATTCTCAAACACCCTTAGCCTATGTTCCTCTTTCAAAGTGAGAGTCCAAGTTTCACAACCATACAGAACAACCGGTAATGTAAATGTTTTATAAATTCTAACTTTCAGATTTTTTGACAGCAGACTGGATGATAAAAGCTTCTCAACCGAATAATAACACGCATTTCTCATATTTATTCTGCGTTTAATAATAATAATAATAATAATAATAATAATAATAATAATAATAATAATAATAGTATATATTTTTAATTTTTCTTTATACAGTTTTAACATTATATCACTTATTAAATTTCCAACTATTTTACTGTTCATATTTTTTTGCCTAGCGTAAATAAATAAATAAATAAATATAAATAGATAAAAAAATATATATAATTCTAGACCGCAGAAAGAGTACATACTTGTGCTCAGGAGGTATTCTACAAAATTTTAAAACAAGTATTTAAGTAATTAATAAAAAATAAAAAGTAAAAGGAGGATATGGAAAACACAGATATTACGGTAATTGAAACTTTGTATTTCCTCTTTAAACAATAATTTTATTTGTATTTTTCTAATAAGGCGAATAAACAAATTGGTCGATAATTCAGCTGTTATCTTGTTATAGAGCCTTGAACCGAAGTTGCTACTGTGATTATAAGCTACAGTTGTGGTACATTTAGGTTGTGTCAAGCATAATATGTTGTCTGAACTTTTAGTTTTACATTTATGTGTATACAAATTAAATATATTTCAGTTTTTATGCACGAAATTCAATAATACATTGTATAAATTTTATGGATAATAAATACTATAAATCCAGAATACAGCAGCTCTGAAGGATAATCAAGAGGTTTATTAAGGCATATTTTTATTATTCTTTTCTGTAGCAGAGTTATTAGCATGAGGGAGGTACTATAAGCACTACCCCATCCTGTAATGCCGTATTGTAACATAGCTTGTACTAATGCGAGGTAAATCAGTCGTGAAGTATGGACAGTCAAGTAATTTCGTAGGATAACAAAATAGTGAATAAGTTTTCTCAATCCATTGCAAAGAAAAAGAACATGTGTATCCCAACGTAAATGTCGGTCGATTATTATTCCGAGATATTTAACTTGAGGAGAGTCATTTAGAATAGGAAAGTTACAACTATTAGAACAACAATTGAATATACAGGGTTAGTTAAAAGTCCCGCACCACCTAAATAACTTTTGAAGCATGTGGTTCAGTGACATGAAACTTGGTATGTGGGGATAACCATATACTAAGAACTTAATAATGGTATTACCGAGTTTTTTCTGCTTCCGGTTTAACCGGAAGTAACTACAACTCTCTTATTTTAAATGGAACACCCAATATATATTTTTTATTTTTGAATAAAGCTCATTAAGAGCTTGATACTTCTGTACAAATTCAGTGTTGCTAAATAAAAATGGAAGTGATGCAAGATATTCCTAAAGCCTGGTTAAATCATTCCTTAAATGGTTTCTATGATCGAGTGACACATTGTAAAGCAGCTGAGGGCTACCAATTTGAACACATAATTTAGAAGGTGAGCTAGCTTTGTTTTGTTTTTGTTAAGGAAGGAGCGATCGGTTTGGAAGTAAATCCCGAAAAGACAAAGTATATGATTATGTCTCGTGACCAGAATATTGTACGAAATGGAAATATAAAAATTGGAGATTTATCCTTCGAAGGGGGGAAAAATTCAAATATCTTGGAGCAACAGTAACAAATATAAATGACACTCGGGAGGAAATTAAACGCAGAATAAATATGGAAAATGCCTGTTATTATTCGGTTGAGAAACTTTTATCATCCAGTCTGCTGTCAAAAAATTTGAAAGTTAGAATTTATAAAAAAGTTATATTACCGGTTGTTCTTTATGGTTGTGAAACTTGGACTCTCACTTTGAGAGAGGAACATAGGTTAAGGGTGTTTGAGAATAAGGTGCTTAGGAAAATATTTGGGGCTAAGAGGGATGAAGTTACAGGAGAATGGAGAAAGTTACACAACACAGAACTGCACGCATTGTATTCTTCACCTGACATAATTAGGAACATTAAATCCAGACGTTTGAGATGGGCAGGGCATGTAGCACGTATGGGCGAATCCAGAAATGCAAATAGAGTGTTAGTTGGGAGGACGGAGGGAAAAAGTTCTTTATGGAGACCGAGACGTAGGTGGGAGGATAATATTAAAATGGGTATGAGGGAGTGGGATATGATGATAGACACTGGATTAATCTTGCTCAGGATAGGGACCAATGACGGGCTTATGTGAGGGCGGCAATGAACCTCCGGGTTCCTTAAAAGCCAGTAAGTAAGTAAGTAAGTATTATTATTATTATTATTATTATTATTATTATTATTATTATTATTATTATTAATCTAAGTTCACCCATTCTGGAGTAACTAATTTTTTCCTACACAAAATGTGATTTTTCAGTAAGTTTTCATGTGAGAAAAATTGTTCTAAAATCCACAGTTTGAAAGCTAGAGAAATTCGGTTTGGAGTAAAAAAGAAAAAACTTCACCTTCCACACGCATTTGGCCCCTGTATAAACATCAAGGGGTTTCACATAAGTGTAAGGACAGGTGTGAAACATCTCTTTTGAAGGGACGTCCTTAAACGTTTGGTAGAAGCTGTACATGTTCACCTAGCCATCAACAACTTTCTTTTTCTCAGCTTCTACCGTATTCCATCTACGAGTTATAGTGTCTCGAAAATGCTTCCCAATACTAAAAATTCTCTCAAGATTGCAATGACTTTGTTGTTTATTGTATCTTTTTAGTACCGTAGTTACATTTTAAAACGCTACACATTTATTCAGCAACCATATAATAACTTCCCGTACATTCATATCTGTGTCGATTTAGATGTTGATGTTGATGATGATTATGATGAGGTGATACTGGAAATAGAGATGAAGATTGGTAATAAAATCTGAGATGACGATGACCGAAATTTTGATAATGGTCAAGATCATGGTAAGATCGAGATGCTCATCAAGGTAGTGATAAGATTGCAGAAGGATTAAATAACCCGGTACTGAAAAATCTTCCTTATTATGGTGTGTGGATAAGCTTCAGGGCTTCTACCGCGTTGTCTTGGTGTTATTGGCTGACATTTCGACCGCTGTGTTGTGGCCATCTTCAGAGCAGTTGTTGGATAAGGAAATAGTCTGCCAGCACTTATACATATAGTAGTCTCGATGGGGGGAGTACTTGCTGTGATAGGTCGTAGGTTCTCCTTCTGGCATCTGATTGGTCCTACGTTGTCCAATCTACACCAGCCGCGGAAGCCTACGCGAACACATCTTCCTTATTAACTTTTGCATCGTAAGTAACTGCACATTTCCCGGACTGTGTTTGATGACATGACTCTGTAACTACTCGAATCCCTGTAGTTGGTACCTATGCATGACATGACGCAAGCACACGTCATTTAACACGTACCACTTTCGTTATTTTCCTACGCTCCTCTGGAAAAGTTGGATACAGAGCGCCGCGATCATGCGGCAACTTCTTCACCTCCTCTGCTTCGCGTGCTATCTATACTTGGATGTCCAGGCGTTTTAGAGGACAATACTATAGACAGAACTAAAATGCTTTATTACATACAGGTAATTGTTTTTCGTACGCAATCAAGGATCATTATTTCTAAATTAAATCCGTGATCTATGAAATGGATTGGGTACGTGGTTCGAGTAAATCAAAGGAAACCAGACTAGTTACGGGAGAAAGGTCAAAGAGTAATTAGAATAATAGTAGGTGCCAAATCTAGGGAATCGTGTAGGACTATTTTCAAAAAGCTACAAATAATGCCCATGGCTTATCAGTATATCTTTTCATTAATAATCTTCCTCGTATGTAATCGTGAAAACTTTGTAACTAATTCAACAGTTCATAGCATAAATACACGTCAAAAAATGACTTTCATACTCCATCGGCAAGTCTATCGTGCTATCAAAAAGGAGTGCGTTATATGGCAGTAAAAATTTTTAATAGCCTCCCTATGCATATAAAAAATCAAACTCAGAAATAAGGTTATTTAGGGCCAAATTATAGAAGTACCTAATTTTACATGTCTTCTATTCTGTAGGTAAATTCATGACATTCAACAACGCTTCATGAATATTTCTGTGTTGTATTAAGTATTGATACTAAAACTTTGTGTTGTACTAGTAGACTATACTGTAAAACTCTAGTGTATATATTTCAACTAGACTGTGACTATAATAAAGACTTTGTACTACTATTAAAATTTTTTAACATGTTCCATTTTCTAGCTGTGAAGCGATGTACGAATACCATGGAATTTAAATAAATACCATACAAAAAACCGGAGAAGACCAAGGTTAAGAGTTATTATTATTATTATTATTATTATTGTTATTATTATTATTATTATTATTATTATTATTATTTTATAGTTAAGGCAATTATGATTTCTTCACGCCACCAGAAATATACAAAGCAATAAGTGAAAAAATCAAAGTATAAACATGGAATAACACCACACAAAAATATTTAAAGTGCCATATTCATAGATATTCTTACCGCGGGCTTCCGGTGGATGATCAGCGAACTAACATTTTTCGTATTCATAAACCAGTGTTAGGGATATGATATGATATGAATCCTGTACAAGTAATCAGTCAATAGCCGGGGCTAGTTTAGCACGCTCGTAGCGCGGGCTAGCGAAATGTCTATGAATAGAACCCTTAAAGACTAAAATCACACAAAAACCTTTAAATGGGTGAAGTTGAACTTTACAATAAGAATCATAATTACATCTTATTTAATTTAGAAGGGTAAGATATTAACGATCATAAACAAAAAAACTTGCAATTTTAAATCTAGACTAGAACACTCAAATCAACACTTCTAGCAATATGTAAAAACCATGGAATAAGGCAAAAATTTTCAGATTAATTTTGAATTATGATGTCCGGAAATCCCTAACGTCATTAGGTAAACAATTTCAGATGTGAGGTATTTCTATAGTTTAGGAGGATGAGTGTAAAGAAGGTCTGTGATAAGGGATAGAAAGAAGTGCTTGATGCCAGTTTCAAAGAGTTGTAAGAAATTGAAAGCGCGATAGCTGATAATTCGGAGCGTAAATACGCTCGATTTGAAATAGGGAAAACAGTGACTGTAGCCAATTTTTCTTTGTAAAATGTAAACTATGTTTTTAAAATATAATTTAGAAACTATTAATCCTAATTCCACCAAATTTTATGCAGATGATAATACATACTGTAGGCCTGTTTATGTAGTTTAAATTTCACAAATTTCCGATGAAAATTATGAAAGATTTAAAAAATAATATAAATGTCACCTTTAACCTTAATCTAAATTCATGTACCCGCAGTGAAGTCTAATTCAAGTCCTCATTTATTCTATTTCGTTACTAGTCTCGTCAGGACTGAAAACGCAAATAAATTTGAAAGTCGCGGATATCCGATTGTGAAAACATAAACCACGGGATATCCCCAAAGATATCGAGTCATTGTTACGTCACGAACGAAACTCGACAAGCTCTTATACCCTAACTGGTGACTTGGCAGCGGAGCATGCGCAGAAGCGCTCTCTGTGATCAACAGGTTAGCGGCTACCTGTTGGCGGCCCCAGACGATGCGATTGGATAGCGTAATGCAGCGCTCCGTGTCATTGGATCACGGCGGCACTGTCAACAATTAGACCCAGTAACAAGATATCCTCATCCACTTCCTCTGAAATAATCTTGTTTACAGGCGGTATCAGGTTCAGGCAAATTCGAAAGCAAAATTAGCCTGCAGGATAGATACACGCCTAATAATGCCGGCTTTCAAGCTCATCACGTTGCTGTCGACTCCAAGCTGGCAGTCAAGTTCTAATTAAGGAGATTTCAATGCGCTGTGAAATTCCGGATCTACATTTTTTCAGTGATCTATTCTTTCCTCAGAATTTTGGTGGGACTCTGTAACATTACAGGGACTGGCATCACATTGCCCACATGACAATAATTACAATTATTAAAAATCTAAAGACAAAAAACTCCTCAGACTCTAAAACATGTAACGTCGGGTGAAACACGCCTCCTTGTCTGGACGTAAACAACTGAACAACTATACAAATATGGCATTCACCATGACGAATTAGACTGCGTGCTCTCCCACCAACAGCATTTGCATCACAGCTTTTTCCATCCCTTTTAAATTCATATAACATTTTAACATAGTTAATATCAAATTGCACAAATTTAATTTTAATGATATGACCTAATGAGAACATTTAGCCTTAATTGTATCAGGTTAATATCATGCTGTGCCTTCTCCTTGTCTTATATACACACGAGAATCTAGCATCAGTGTTCAGCTTTACCATGTACAGTTTACTCAAGAGGCACGAAATTTACATACTTGTAAATGCCAGCATGTGCATTACTTACTATATTACTAATTGTTAGATCAACTATCACCTAATTTAAAATTGTTTGCTTCTCATGCAGCTGATGATGACTTTTTAAAGTCGAAAATATTAGTGACTTTGTATTAAATATTGTGATGTAACAGATTATCTGACCTCACAAACTGAAAAGTGTATATAACTGAAAATTTATTTATTATATATAATTATTAATTGTATTCACACTTTTCTGAACCAACATGTCTTTAAAATCCTCAGGGTATGATGAAATAACAAGCAAAATATTAAAAGCGAGTTCATATATTATAGCTGGGCCATTATAGTACATTATGAAACGAGCCTATAATGATAGTAATTAAGACGCAAGTATGTTTGTTTATGAAACGAGCGCAAGCGAGTTTCATAATTTTCATACGAGCATCTTAATTACCATTATAGGCAAGCTTCATACGACTTTTTATGCTCGACCATATTCCTAACTTTAAATTATTCAGAAGTACACATTTTATTTTTATCTGACAGAAGATCGGAAGTGACCTTGTTCACAGCTCTTGAATTGTGGGATGTGCGCAGACGCTAAAGTATTGATTTTTTCCGAGGAACAATAATGTCATTGACCTTGATGTAATGCAGAGAATGTATAACATGGAAATTGATTTAGAATTGAAAAACGACATGACAAATTTAATTTATTTCAATATTATTTACAATTAACGCTAATTATTATAGTAACAGAGCATAACCTTCTGCGACAGTATTGGATTTCCAGGCTCCGTAACGTTTCCCTCGTCTTTCGATTGCATATCCGAGAATAATCGAAAACCTAAACTTTAATGAATGGGTGTACTTTAATGAGGTCCATTAAAGGACTGCTACCAGGTGTATAATTACTACATTTCGGCATGGTCGAGGATAAAGTTATTTATGTAACTATTCAATGTTCAATGGTATATTCCCGAGAGATTAAAATATTCAGTGGTTATTCCTATCTTCAAAAAGGGAGAAACAACGTCTCCAGAAAATTACAGACCCATATCACTTCTACCAGTCTTCTCCAAAATCTTTGAAAAAGTAATGTATAAAAGATTATATCATCATCTAGAAAGATACAACATTTTAGTCCCAGAACAATTTGGATTTAGGAAAAATAAAGGCACAGAAAATGCAACATTTAGTTTAACTGACAAAATTCTGGAGGCAGTTAATAAAAAATTACAAGTTGGAGGCATTTTCTGTGATTTGTCCAAAGCATTTGACTGTATAAATCATAAAATGCTGCTAGATAAATTAGATTATTATGGAATTAAAGGTGTTGCACACCAATGCTTTCACTCATATCTCATAGATAGGAAACAGAAAGTTGAAATCAATACAACTATGAAAAATGCCTCGACATGGGGAACTATTAATAATGGAATTCCTCAAGGCTCAATATTAGGTCCCCTACTTTTTCTAGTGTTTATAAATGATCTTGCCCCCCTAATAAAAGATGTAGGTCATCTCAAATTATTGGCAGATGACACAAGTATAGTAATTACAGCCAATAACTCCAACACATTCATATCTTCAACAGAGGAAATTCTCTTCAAAATATGTGACTGGTTCTCAGTCAATAAATTAGTATTAAATTGTAACAAAACTAACATAATTCAATTTAAATCCTGTCCAAATCCAACCTCGCAAATTTCTAGCGCAATAATTAACAATAGATCACTGTTAGAAACAACAACAACCAAAATTCGTGGCTTAAAAATCGATAATGTGTTAAATTGGAAAAATCATATTAAAGAAATTACCCCCAAACTAAATTCAGCTTATCTTGCTATTAGATCTATGCAAAAGATAGTAAATATCAATACCTTAAAAACAATATACTTTGCATACTTCCACTCGGTAATGAGTTTTGGATTAATATTCTGGGGAAATTCCACAGATAGTAACAGTATATTCCTATCACAAAAAAGAGTAATTAGAATAATAGTAGGTGCCAAATCTAGGGAATCGTGTAGCACTAATTAAAAAAACTACAAATAATGCCCATGGCTTGTCAGTATATCTTTTCATTAATAAATCTACCTCGTATGTAATCGTGAAACTTTGTAGCTAATTTAACAGTTCATAGCATAAATACACGTCAAAAAATGACTTTCATACTCCATCGGCAAGTCTATCGTGCTATCAAAAAGGAGTGTGTTATATGGCAGTAAAATTTTTAATAGCCTCCCTATCGATATAAGAAATGAAACTCAAAACATAAGATTATTTAGGGCCAAATTAAAGAAGTACCTAATTTCTCACGCCTTCTATTCTGTAGGTGAATTCATGACATTCAATAACACTTCATGAAATTGATACTAAAACTTTGTGTTGTACTAGTAGACTATATTGTAAATCTCTTGTGTATATATTTCATCTAGACTGTGACTATAAATTAAGACTTTATAATAGTATTAAGTTTCTTGACTTGTTCCATATTCTAGCTGTGAAGCAATGTATGAATACCATGGAATATTAATAAATACAATACAATATAATTACTCTTTGAATAAATATTGAGTAGACTGATGTGAAATTTCAATTTTCTGAACTATTCTAGATAGATCTCTGAAATTTTGTACAGTTGTCTTGCTGCATATAAATAGTCTTTGTAAAAGGTTTCATCTGATATAGTGCAGAAATGTATGAATTATTGACAATTTTGTAATTTTAAATTGTGTAAATTTAGATTTTCAAAAAATTGCTACTTCTCACACAAATTCAAATATTTTGGCCTGAAATTTTGTCTATATACTTGTCAGACCCTTAGAAACAAAAACTTACTATACAATTTTTATTTTTATTTTGCTAAAAAAAATTAACTCGAGTATGAAGAAAAATTATTTAAAAAAAAATGAGCGTTAGGTGTAATCCTGATAGCAAGTTTTGTTAAGAACACATTCAAAAATCCCTACAAAAAATCATGCATGTAGTACAAAATTTGTAGAAAGAGTAGTATTTTTAGCAATGCAAAATTTACAGAAAATGAAAGTGAAAAAAAAAAAAAATGACTGACACAGAAGAAAGAGGATGCAGAAAGTTATGATCAAGTAGGAAGATAATTGGGGCGTGTCCCAATGTTACACATCTCATACGGTGGTATGGAAGTATACTGAAGCTGTTACACCTTTCCGTACAGAGCGGAAGTAAAATTCGTGTCTGTTTGATCTCTAATTGGAGCACTTCGTGGAAAATTAGTATTCTCAGGATAATCCTGGCAGCACAGAGCTGTTCTCTCAACTTGCAAGGTAAAGCTTCGAAACTCTGAGAGTAGAGCAGATAAGGCGATGTGGACTTGTCAAACTGCAGATACTACATAATGGAACGCGACCCCGCTCTCAATATGATGACCGTAATCGTTAGTTCGAATCCCCTCTAGGGCAAGATCAGTATTTTGCGAACGCTATCACCTTTGTCATATTAGATATAGGCCGTTCACATCCAGTGTAAATTGTCCTTTCTGGACGTGTAAAGAAGCTTTTATATGGGCTTTAAATTCACAACAATGAAGATGTGAAGATCCTCGGAGACGAAGAAACACAAATGATGTTTTACAGTGCACATCGTGAATAAAGACAATTTAAAGCAACCCGCTGTTCAAAGGTGTCTTACATCACAGGTGTAATTGCAACAAATGCAAGTGCATCTTTTAATGATTGAATTTGCTAATGTACCGGTATCAATCAATTGATGCAACAAAAAATAAATTTGTGGAAAAAACGAATATTGTAATGATCTAACAAATTAGTTCAATAAAGAGCTGGAAGTCGAATTCATTAATGAGCTGACTAACCAATTCATTAACATGAGAAACGAATTCATCAAGAAGCTCAGATAGGAATTAATTTCCGATCTGGCAGACAAATTTATTAATGAGTTGACTAACGAATTTATTAGCATGAGAAACGAATTCATTAAGCGGCTCAAAAATGAATTAATTTCTGACCTAGTAGACGAATCCAGTAATAAGCTGACAAACGGATTCATTATTTAGCACACAAAATGAATTTATTAATGAGATAAAACGAATTCATTAACAAACTGCCAGACTAATTCATTAACGATCTGGCAGATGAATTAATTAATGAGCTAAAAAAGGAATTCGTTGATGAGCTGACAAATTAATTATTCATTTATGAACTAAAAAAAAATCATTTGTGGACTCACAAAGTCATTAATGAACTAAAAACAAAGTAATTTGTGAACTTACAAACAAATTCATTTATGAATGATATACGAGTTAATTAACAAATAAACGAATTCGTTAACAAGCTGAAAGGGAAATTCATTAATGAGTAACAAACGAATAACTTACGACCCGAGAGGAATTCATTAATAAGCCCAGATATAAATTCATTTCTGACCCGACAGATGTGCGGACAAAATGAATTCATTAACAATCTGACAGACGAATTTATAAATGAGTTGGCAAAAAAGTTCATCAAGGAACTGACTGAATGAATAAAGTAAAGGTTGGATGAAAAACTAAATTAAAACCTTCCAGTATAATTTACAAGACAACGGAATAAAGACACAAACAAACAAAAAACAAACAAACATTGCGAAGAATTTCAGTCGAAATTAGGATCTCTGAATTATATTACCGGTAGGTAGAGTAAGTGAAAACAACAACAATAATAATAATAATTTATTTTTATTATTATTTTTTTCATTTGTTATTATTATTATTATTATTATTATTATTATTATTATTATTATTATTATTATTATTTCACGTGAAAAACAAAATAAATTCGGCCCAACATGGTTTTAAAAAAGGAAAATCTACGACTACTAATTTAGTATCTCATCTCAATTATGTTATGCCTATAGTTGAAGCTCAGGGTCAAATTGATTTCATTTATTTTGACTTCAGCAAAGCATTTGATGCTGTTCTCCATAATATGTTACTGAGTAAATTAAATTCTTTTGGTCTTACCACTAATTACCTTGGCTGGTTTGAAAATTATTTAAAAGATAGACAATCCTGTGTCAGACTTGGAAATTCTTATTCTGATTCTTATTATGCGGAGTTCCACAGGGTTCCACTTTGGGGCCTCTACTATTATTATTATTTATAGATGACATATGTAAAAGAATAAGTTCTAACTGCCTTTTATTTGCCGATGACCTTAAAATATTTCGCAAAATAAATAGTCTGGCTGACTGTGTAACCTTGCAAAATGATATAAATGCCATTGATCTATGGTCTGCTGATAATGGAATGAAAATTAATGAATCGAAAACTTTTGTCATTTTCTTCTCTAGAAAAACTACTTCTCTTAAATTTAATTACACTTTTAATAATATCAACATAACAAGGAAAGACTGTATTAGAGACCTGGGCGTTCTACTCGATACCAAATTACATTTTCATAATCATGTCCAACATATTTATAATCATTCCATTAGAATGCTCGGACTTACAAGGTCTATAACTTATTCTTTTTCTACCCTAGCTACTCTATACATTATACTATACATTAATCAGGTCTAAACTAGAATATGCATCTGTCACCTGGAACTCTATTACTTCTACTGATTCGGCTAAATTGGAAATCATCCAAAGAAAATTTATGTCCCTATGTGCCTTCAGGTTTTTGCCAAATTCATCTGTTTTCAATTATGAGCGTACTTGTAAATATTTTAACTTTTCTAGCCTTTATGCTAGACGTCTAGAACTTGACTACTTATTCTTTTGTAAGGCCTTAAAGGGTGATGTTGATTGTGAATCCTTCATAAGCAATATCTACCTCCGGGCCCCTACGAATGGTCTAAGATTTCATAAAATTTTTTATACCTATAAGCCTAAATCTCTCGCTCCAGTTGTCAGATGTATGAAAGCTGCCAATTTACATTATATTAATTCAGATCCGTTTAATGTATAGTTTGTTGTTTGGCTATTCTTATATTAAGCATATTCATTTTAACTTCGTTTGTGTTGCTTTTAGCTTTTCTGTATCATGTATTTTTGTAATTATCTATTCAATTTGTCATTATTGTTTATTTGTATTTGTATGTAATTTTAATAATCATTTGTATGAACTGTTTTTGTTATCTATTCATTTTGTCGCTATGCACTGTATCTTATGCTATTCCAGTTTTCATTTATATGATTTCATTAATTCGTCATTCATTATATTTAATTGCCATTATTTTAATTATCTCACTGTACTAGTTTTAATAATTATTTGTGCTATTTTGCTTTGTTGCATTTTGTCAATGATTGATGTGGACTATTATGCTGTTTGTATTTCATCTCACTGTCATTTTCTATCATTCATGCTCATCAACATTTGTTGTTTTGTTCTGTTTTGTATCGTGCTAAACTGTAATTGGCCTTGTGCTGTTGTTTTGAACGTTAATATTCTAAATAAACAAATAAATAATTTTTATTTTTATCTATTGTTATTATTATTTTTTACTTTTATTTATAATTATTATTTTTTATTTATAATTATTAATATTATTATTTTTATTCTTTATTATTTTTATTTATTATTATTATTTTTTATTTATTATCATTATTATTTTCTTTATTATTATTATTATTATTATTTTATTATTATTATCGTTAGTGTGTGATTGTTACAAATATATGTACAAATTTATTATTTCTTAAACTTAAGCTCCTAGTTCACATTTCAATTTGACTCATCTATCTTACTGTAATCATTACTATTCTTATGTGTGTGTTATTCTGTGTTTTTGGCAACCCAGGATGCCTGGGCAGACTATTTCTTGAAATAAATTATATATATTACTACTATTATTTATTTTTATTTATTAGTAGTAGTAGTAGTAGTAGTAGTATGATGATAAATGAGTCAAAATTACGAAATTTAAGGTAGGCAAAGATTGTGCACACACAGAATGTTACTTATTCCGTAGGCTCGGTCACGAAGCCCGCCCCCTCGCTGCTATGTTTCGAGTGCTCCTTGACACGCACTCGTTGCTGATTTACTCGCCGCTGACAGCTTTATAGGTCGTGAATCGCGCTGCCTTACTGCTCCGGCTTTGATTTACTGCAGTTCGCAGTTTTTAATTCCTGCATTCAAGTCCGGCTTGTTTATTTGTATACAAATTGTCGCTACGGATTTTATGTTCATGTTTGATGATGCAGAAGGCGCAAAACCCGGCAGATAACAAATATGTGCGTGAAATAACAGGACTTGTCGGCGGCGATAAATTCCGCGGAACGGCCTAACACACGTCGTTATTTGTTTAAAAAATAGCCTCGACCGCAACTCAGGACATCGCCCAGGATTCCGGACGCGTTGGCAGGTTACTGTGAATACCTGGTCCAGGGACCTCGTACTTTGCCTTGTCCTACAGCCAGCGCTGTGAACGCTGCTGATGTCTGGATTATTGTGATGGTCCTTGAAGTAATCAAACATCATCCCTGACGCTGTAGAATGTTACGTTCGCAACTGAAAGCTTGACAAGAGCAGCATTGTACATCGAGCTGCTTGAAGAGCCTGCATTCCAGGGGAGGAGAAAACGTTTAAAGAATACATAATGAGGAAAAGGAGGGAATAGGGATGAAAAAGAGGAAAATAGGAGACAGGAACGAAACAAGAGACAGAAAAACGAAAACAAGATAAGAAAAAAAGAGAAAATAGGAATGAAAAAGAGGAAAATAGGAGACAGGAAGGATACAAGAGACAGAAAAACGAAAACAAGATAAGAAAAAAAGAGAAAACAGGAATGAAAAAGAGGAAAACAGGAGACAGGAACGAAACAAGAGACAGAAAAACGAAAACAAGATAAGAAAAAGAGAGAAAACAGGAATGAAAAAGAGGAAAACAGGAGACAGGAAGGAGACAAGAGACAGAAAAACGAAAACAAGATAAGAAAAAAAGAGAAAGCAGGAATGAAAAAGAGGAAAATAGGAGACAGGAAGGATACAAGAGACAGAAAAACGAAAACAAGATAAGAAAAAAAGAGAAAACAGGAATGAAAAGAGGAAATCAGGAACAGGAACGAAACAAGAGACAGGAGAACGAAAACAAGATAAGAAAAAGAGAGAAAACAGGAATGAAAAGAGGAAAAGAGGAGACAGGAAGGAGACAAGAGACAGAAAAACGGAAAAAAGATAAGAAAAAGAGAGAAAACAGGAATGGAAAAGAGGAAAACAGGAGACAGGAAGGAAACAAGAGACAGAAAAACGAAAACAAGATAAGAAAAAAAGAGAAAACAGGAATGAAAAAGAGGAAAACAGGAGACAGGAAGGAGACAAGAGACAGAAAAACGAAAACAAGATAAGAAAAAAAAGAGAAAACAGGAATGAAAAAGAGGAAAACAGGACACAGGAAGGAAGCAAGGGACAGAAAAACGAAAACAAGATAAGAGAAAGAGAGAAAACAAGAATGAAAAAGAGGAAAACAGGAGACAGGAAGGAGACAAGAGACAGAAAAACGAAAACAAGATAATAAAAATAAAAAGAGAAAACAGGAGAAATGAAGGAAACAAGAGACATAAAAACGAATTGAGTATGAAAACGAGACAAGTAGAAAAATTGTTTAAAAAATAATAAAAGGAAAGAAATGCGAAGGATTGAAAGACTTCCACAGAGGAAACAAGAAGAAAAAAAGGCAATGAATTTACTCGTAGGAGCAAAAACCACACAGAGTACTTCACACTCTTAAGACTTATTCTGAAGGTTTGCCTAAAGAAGTTGAACCATAGTGCAAAGTATCCCAACATATGGAGCTGAAGCTTGGCGAATTCCAACTAGGGAAACGAAAAGGATTTTAAGTACAGAAATGGATGTGCTAAGAAGATCAGCTGGGAAATGTAAAATGGAAAAATAAGAAAAAGGCGAGTAAAAAAATTATGAAAGTGCAAGACGAGCCAGACATTATAGATTATCATAGAAAGGAAAAGGTTACAATAGTATAGCCATATCAGAAGAATGCCAGAACAACGCTTAACAAAAATAATAATTATGGAATGGATCCCACCAGAAAGAAGCTGGCCAATGGATGGATAGAGAGGAGTGGCGTTTGCTTACCGGAAGACGGTTACAGCTATTATGACACCGGAATGATTGTATTGTATTGTATTGTATTGTATTGTATTGTATTGTATTGTATTGTATTTATTAACATTCCATGGTATTCATACATTGCTTACAGCTAGAATATGGAACAAGTCAAAAAACTTAATACTATTATAAAGTCTTAATTTATAGTCACAGTCTAGATGAAATATATACAGACGAGATTTACAATATAGTCTACTAGTACAACACAAAGTTTTAGTATCAATTTCATGAAGTGTTATTGAATGTCATGAATTCACCTACAGAATAGAAGGCGTGAGAAATTAGGTACTTCTTTAATTTGGCCCTAAATAATCTTATGTTTTGAGTTTCATTTTTTATATCGATAGGGAGGATATTAAAAATATTACTGCCATATAACGCACTGCTTTTTGATAGCACGATAGATTTGCCGATGGAGTATGAAAGTCATTTTTTTGACGTGTATTTATGCTATGAACTGTTGAATTAGTTACAAAGTATTCACGATTACATACGAGGAAGATTATTAATGAAAAGATATACTGACAAGCCATGGGCATTATTTGTAGTTTTTTGAAAATAGTCCTACACGATTCCCTAGATTTGGCACCTACTATTATTCTAATTACTCTTTTTTGTAATAGAAATATATTGTTACTATCTGTGGAATTCCCCCAGAATATTATTCCAAAACTCATTACCGAGTGGAAGTATGCAAAGTATATTGTTTTTAAGGTATTGATATTTACTATCTTTTGCATATATCTAATAGCAAAACAAGCTGAATTTAGTTTGGGGGTAATTTCTTTAATATGATTTTTCCAATATAACACATTATCGATTTTTAAGCCAAAGAAATTTTGGTTGTTGTTGTTTCTAACAGTGATCTATTGTTAATTATTGAGCTAGAAATTTGCGAGGTTGAATTTGGACAGGATTTAAATTGAATTATGTTAGTTTTGTTACAATTTGATACCAATTTATTGACCAAGAACCAGTCACATATTTTGAAGAGAATTTCCTCTGTTGAAGATTGGAATGTGTTGGAGTTATTGGCTGTAATTACTATACTTGTGTCATCTGCAAATAATATGGGATGACCTACATCTTTTATTACGGGGGAAAAATCATTTATAAACACTAGATTCGGAAGTGTAACAAGTTTATATACAAAAATCTGCATTTTCATGAAAATCCGACCCCTACGTCATCAACTTTAAAATTAATAGTCCAAGATTTGTGGAGATGGTGTCACACTTGGAATGTTTAACATTTCTTCGCAAGAAATGCAGCTGTTGATAAAATTGTTTCCGCGAAGAGAATGACGCGGAGTCTGAGGAATAGAGTAGGCTGAGATATAGAGGCGTATTCAATAATACCAGGCGGCATGGAAACGAGTTCTTTTGGAAACCCTGGACGTGTAATAGGATTTCTGCCGGCTCGTATTGTATCATGCATTTTCCGGGCTCTTATAACGGGAAAAATGCGGCACTCTCCCCCGGAGTTTAACAATGGTCGGTATTACCTTACGACCGAGTGAAACCTTATCGAAGTCGTGGGAGTCGAGACCTGGCTGGAGACAAAAGTGGAATCAGAGAACTGGCGAGGTTGAAGAACTGTGTAAACAGCAAATGAGCGGGGAGCGGAATTATGAGGGCGATATATTATTATCATTATTATTATTACTTACTTACTGGCTTTTAAGGAACCCGGAGGTTCATTGCCGCCCTCACATAAGCCCGCCATCGGTCCCCATCCTGAACAAGATCAATCCATTCTCTATCATCATATCCCACCTCCCTCAAATCCATTTTTATATTATTTTCCCATCTACGTCTCGGCCTCCCTAAAGGTCTTTTGCCCTCCGGTCTCCCAACTAACACTCTATATGCATTTCTGGACTCGCCCATACGTGCTACATGTCCTGCCCATCTCAAACGTCTGGATTTAATGTTTCTAATTATGTCAGGTGAAGAATACAATGCGTGCAGTTCTGCGTTGTGTAACTTTCTCCATTCTCCTGTAACTTCATCCCGCTTAGCCCCAAATATTTTCCTAAGCACCTTATTCTCAAACACCCTTAACCTATGTTCCTCTCTCAAAGTGAGAGTCCAAGTTTCACAACCATACAGAACAACCGGTAATATAACTGTTTTATAAATTCTAACTTTCAGATTTTTTGACAGCAGACTGGAGACAAAAACTTCTCAACCGAATAATAACACGCATTTCCCATATTTATTCTGCGTTTAATTTCCTCCTGAGTGTCATTTATATTTGTTACTGTTGCTCCAAAATATTTGAATTTTCCCACCTCTTCAAAAGATAAATGTCCAATTTTTATATTTCCATTTCGTACAATATTCTGGTCACGAGACATAATCATATACTTTGTCTTTTCGAGATTTACTTCCAAATTTATCACTTTACTTGCTTCAAGTAGAATTCCCGTGTTTTCCCTAATCGTTTGTGGATTTTCTCCTAACATATTCACGTCATCCGCATAGACAAGCAGCTGATGTAACCCGTTCAATTCCAAACCCTCTCTGTTATCCTGAACTTTCCTAATGGCATACTCTAGAGCAAAGTTAAAAAGTAAAGGGGATAGTGCATCTCCCTGCTTTAGCCCGCAGTGAATTGGAAAAGCCTCAGATAGAAACTGGCCTAGACGGACTCTGTTGTCAGTCGACTACTGTATGTAAAACATGGTATCTATGTTTCAGCATTCATTATATTAAATACAATATTGTACAGTCTCATCATTACACATATTCCGCTAGATGGCAGTAGTATGTTATGATCAGCTGTTCTCTTGTTATCAGTTGTGCCAACTATAAATCTTCATTGAACTCTATGATCGATTACTAGTCAAGAAGGCTTTATTGATTCAGTTTCATTTTTATTAAAACAGTTGCATTCCACTTCAATTATCAATATATATTAAACAATCTCTGATACGTGACTATCCATAATCTGATACAGCAGAAGCTATAACATAACCTAACTAATATAAACAAGATAAATGATAGAAAAGTTTTAAATAAAGATGATGAAGTAAACATGAATCATTTTAAAAGGTACAATTATTAAAATTACAATGCTTGGCAAACAAAGAAACAAATGCTAGGGAGGTGATAAAAACAAACAAATGCTAGAGAAGTGATCAAACAAATGCTAGGGAGGTGATAAAAATAAACAAATGCTAGAGAAGTGATAAAAGGAAATGCTAGGGAGGTGAAAAAACAAATGCTAGAGAAATGATAAAAGCAAATAATAGGGAGGTGAAAAAACAAATGCTAGAGAAGTGATAAAACAAATGCTAGGGAGGTGATAAAACAAATACTAGAGAAGTGACAAAAACAAATGCTAGGAGGTGATAAAAACAAACAAATGCTAGAGAAGTGATAAAACAAATGCTAGGGAGGTGATAAAAACAAAAATGCTAGAGAAGTGATAAAAATGCTAGGGAGGTGATAAAAACAAAAAATGCTAGAGAAGTGACAAAAACAAATGCTAGGGAGGTGAAAAACAAACAAATGCTAGAGAAGTGATAAAAACAAATGCTAGGGAGGTGATAAAAACAAACAAATGCTAGAGAAGTGATAAAAACAAATGCTAGGGAGGTGAAAAAACAAACAAATGCTAGAGAAGTGATAAAAACAAATGCTAGGGAGGTGATAAAACAAACAAATGCTAGAGAAGTGATAAAAAATGCTAGGGGTGATAAAAACAGAAATGCTAGAGAAGTGATAAAAACAAATGCTAGAGAGGTGTAAAAAATTGTTGGATAACCAGCCATGATTGGTTGAAACATGTCGTTCCGTACCTTTTATTGGTCAAAAGTAGTATGACGTAGTAAAAGTTTAGCCTTAAAATACTGACAACAGTCAAATTATAAAATAATATTATGTGTTACTTGTTATTCTCTAATTTTCATTTTTACTCTTTACATCTTATATTTATAACTGTATTTATCTCTGTTTTCCAAGATACATCTCCCCTTTTCCGCTGTCATTCGAACCCAGTTCCTCTATATGCGCCACCACTGAAGCCCCTGTGTTGATCTTGAATGAAAACAGCTAAGAGTTGTGTACACATTTGTATAGTCCAGGGGCCGAGAGTCAGATGTCTTGTTAGGGCAGTGGCGGTCGTTTCCATGGTGAGAGATCCGATAAATCTTCAGAACGTTAATTTCGCTATAAAAGGAATGCAGTCGAGTACGCCATTCAACAGGTGAGGGGGTGAACCACCACGGAACGGGCAAACAGATGAACAGCGTTTGTGCATAGACGACATTGCGTGTATTATTGCCTGGTAAATTTAATGGGGTACTTGGGCAAACATCCAACGGGTGCAGCAGAAATTGAATATACAGCAAGGCAAGATCGCTGCAAAATCTGAGACAAGACACTGAACACAAGAAAGTGTTGGAAGGAGTCGTCAGAAAGGAGTGTGGATATAAGAGATCATGAAGGCAAATCACCGTTTTCTATTAAGAGAGAATTACAAGCGATAGCACAGCACAAAATGAGATCAAATGAGATGCGACAAGATACAAAACAGTTTCTACCAAAAGTTTTAGAACATTTCTTCAAAAGTGATTTTTCATTTCTGTCCCTACACTTATGTGAAACACTCTGATGTTTATACAGGGATCAAATATCTATAAAAAATGATGTTTTTTTTTACTGAAAACTCAATCCATCTTCCAAACTGTGGATTACAAACAATTTTTCTGTTATAAAATCTTATTTGTAAATTACATTTTTTGTAGGAAAAAAATTAATTACTCCAGAATTGATTTACTTAGATCAGTATACTTTGGGATAGACTTAGACACATCTCAAATGTTTCTCATACAATTATTTTAGTTTAAAAAATGTCTGACAGCTCGATCACGCATTGCAAACCACATTTTCCTCCCTTTTCCTTTAGTAAAAATTGCCATTTTCTAAAATTCTCTTGTGTTTGAAATTAGCGACAAATTTACCCGGAACTGCCACTTACATCATAACATTGAAAGTTGGTAACACTGGTTAATCAGCTTATTCCCTCAATTTTTAGTAATCAGCTGTGGAGTTTGCTACAATTGTGAGAAAGTTAGATTTCTTCCCTGAAAGAGTGAAATGGATCGAAATTCAGTGAATGTGGACGAAGTGACAAATTTAACTTTTATTTATTTATTTATTTATTTATACTTACATAGTTACTTACTGGCTTTTAAGGAACCCGGAGGTTCACTGCCGCCCTCACATAAGCCCGCCATTGGTCCCTATCCTGAGCAAGATTAATCCAGTCTCTACCATCATATCCCACCTTCCTCAAATCCATTTTAATATTATCCTCCTATCTACGTCTCGGTCTCCCCAAAGGTCTTTTTCCCTCCGGCCTCCCAACTAACACTCTATATGCATTTCTGGATTCGCCCATACGTGCTACATGCATTTATTTATTTATTTATTTATTTATACTTACAAACTTTACTGGCTTTTAAGGAACCCGGAGGTTCATTGCCGCCCTCACATAAGCCCGCCATTGGTCCCTATCCTGAGAAAGATTAATCCCTTCTCTATCATCATATTCCACCTCCCTCAAATCCATTTTAATATTATCTTCCTATCTACGTCTCGGTCTCCCTAAAGGTCTTTTTCCCTCCAGCCTCCCAACTAACACTCTATATGCATTTCTGGATTCGCCCATACGTGCTACATGCATTTATTTATTTATTTATTTATACTTACAAACTTTACTGGCTTTTAAGGAACCCGGAGGTTCATTGCCGCCCTCACATAAGCCCGCCATTGGTCCCTATCCTAAGAAAGATTAATCCCTTCTCTATCATCATATTCCACCTCCCTCAAATCCATTTTAATATTATCTTCCCATCTACGTCTCGGTCTCCCTAAAGGTCTTTTTCCCTCCAGCCTCCCAACTAACACTCTATATGCATTTCTGGATTCGCCCATACGTGCTACATGCATTTATTTATTTATTTATACTTACAAACTTTACTGGCTTTTAAGGAACCCGGAGGTTCATTGCCGCCCTCACATAAGCCCGCCATTGGTCCCTATCCTGAGAAAGATTAATCCATTCTCTATCATCATATTCCACCTCCCTAAAATCCATTTTAATATTATCTTCCTATCTACGTCTCGGTCTCCCTAAAGGTCTTTTTCCCTCCAGCCTCCCAACTAACACTCTATATGCATTTCTGGATTCGCCCATACGTGCTACATGCATTTATTTATTTATTCATTTATCTGTATGTCCGTCCGTCCATCCATCCATCCATCCATCCATCCATCCATCTATCTATCTATCCATCCATGTATTTATTCATTAATTCATTCATTCATTTATTAATTTATTTATTCATTTATTTATTTACTTGTTTATTTATTCATTCATTTATACATTTATTTATTTGTTTGCTTATTTATTTATTTATTTATTTTTAATTATTTATTCTTTTATTTGTTCATTTATTTATTTATTTATTTATTCATTTGCTTATTTACTCAGTCATTTATTTATTTACTTATTCTGGTGTAATTAAGGCCAGCAGACCTGTACATTTAAAAACAAAACTAAAATTCTTTCAATCATTTATTATCATAATACATTGCTGTCTTAAATTGACTGAGCATATTGGGAATTAAAGCAATGGCTTTTCCAAAATACGCTATGAAATATTTCATATAAAACAATTTTTATGTCGGAAATAATGCAAAAACGAGAAAAAATTGTAAGAAACTATTTCTTTGAAATATCTGAAAGAATAACTTCTGAAATTAATGACATTACTTACGATTCGCTGTGTATATCAATTCTTCATTCCACGGTTGCATTTGATACTGCACGAAGAAAATTCCCATAACATCAAACACCTTCAGAATTAATCTATGGTCACATGGCGGGCATCATAAGTTGCAGGCCGTGACGTGATTAACAGCGCAATACATTATATTGCAGATTAATGAAAAATCGCCAGTTCAAACAATGCCGGCAATACCTGGATTACGACACAATGCGTAGCATTTACCTGCACGCGTGAGTTCACACGCAAATTACAAATCATGCATTCTGGGACAGAAATTCCGCCAAGAGGACAGTATTCAGTCGTGCTAACACAGCGAGATGGATTTCTGCCTATAATTTACAGTAAGCACCTCAGGGTATAGTGGGGCCACGGCTGGAACGCCGGTTTTCTACGCTGCAGTCCCGGGTTCCAAACTCAGCCAGACCAATTCGAAATTGTGGTGATCAAAATAATGTTATGAACAGATTAATGTAGACAACGTTAAAGATGACAGATGGTGTGTAATTTCGACTTGTAACTGCACTTGTTCTTGTAGCAGAAAAAAATGACAGGAGATAAATTGAATCTCTACAACAGGCATGTCAATTGATGCCCATAGGAGCAAGCGCGCGCTTTAGAGCCCAGGAGAGCCTGAGCGCTTTGCAGCGGAAAGGAAAGAGACAGACGAAAGAGTTGGTATATGCCGCTTGGTCGAGCTATATTCAGGGATGGCCAGCACTGATTCAATAGATAAAGGAAAGAGAACTTATTAAAACTGTATCCATGGTAATTTTTAGATTTGTCTGAGAAGTATAAGTGCATTATAAGAATGTAAGTTTTAATTTTAATGCTCATTTTTCACAAGTTTGATTTTTTTATTCAAAAGAAATATTTTCTCAACTTTTTTTATAGAAAAGTGAAATTTTGAGATATAGGCCTATTTATTTAGTAGCCTTACAGAATGTTTTCGTAAATCTAATATACCGTATATACGTATTACTGAAGATAGTGTATTGAAAATTTTGAAAATATTCGCATGGAAATTGTTTGTAAGGAAATGAATTAACAAAGCAACTACTGTTACATCATAAGCAAAAGTTACGTGCCCATGTGTTGTAAAAATGTCAGCTCTATAGCTTCAGCAGATTTCGAGAAAATAATTTAATATTCTGATGATAGGAAGTTGCTCACAAATATCACCTTAAAAGCATAATCCGATAAGAGTTTTGTTATGTAATATTAGTTACACTTAAAACAGATACAGTACCTAGGTAACTTTGCTTTGTACTGTAATATTGTTTTGATTAGTTTATTGATTACTTTTGTAAGGTTAAAGATACCATCAATATAAATTCCAACTTATCATGTCATACTCAATCTCTTTCTTTGGAATATCACTTTCTTTATGAATGATGTGTTTCATCCACTTAATACAGTATAATATTATACTACTATGGAATTTAAGTGAATATTCCTTCTTAACTCTCTATTATGTTATTAAGATTTAAAACACAAGTGCAATATTAAGAAATCAGTGTTAGTACTTTTGTTTTACAGACAATATAGATAATATCAAACAGAAAGAAGCCATATAAAAATAACGACATAAAATTTCACGTTCCGTTTGAAGTTTGTGCACCACTGTTTTCTTAATCCAACAGGTTGCTTATTCAAATACACAATCCTTCCTCTTTCCATACTTAGCGTTTGCTGCCCGCGCATGACGTCAAGGTCAGAAAAATGCGCTTGCTTTGACATCACTGGTCTACAATATAGTGTAAAAAGTTTATGCTTTTCATGATTGTTGGAATTGTAAGGATGTTTAAGATTTGAAATAAAAGTTTGATATTTCTTTCCATTTCTGTCTTCATACTCCCCGCATTTAAATTTAACAAGGCGCAGCCTTCTCGTTAACTACTTCATAATCGCTTACTCATTCCAGGAGGCCTAGTCTGCAGACAACAATGCAATTGATAGTCGAAACGATTCGCACATCAACATGACGCCAATGAGTTGTTTGAAATTGTAATGAATGAAAATATATCGTTACAGAGAAATGGATTCATTTGGAAATTAATACCACAGTTAAAAACATTATTGCGCAACACATTTGGTGGTCGTGTAATTAATAGGCATTTTCTGAACAGTGGCCTTCTAGGTCACCAGACATAAATCCAGCTGACTACCTGTTTATTTATTTATTTATTTATTTATTTATTTATTTATTTATTTATTTATTTATTTATTTATTTATTTATTTATTTATTTAACCAGGTACAGATAAGGCCATCAGGCCTTCTCTTCCCCTCTACTAGGGGATTACAACTACAATATTCATAATACAATTACAATTATAATTACAATTAATATTAAATTAACAAATACAATAAAAATCAAAGTACTAAAAGATTAACTGATTAATAAAACCTAGACAGTTTATTGTTGAAGTTAAGAAGAGACAAGCATTTCTTTTGTGCGAGATCGTGCGTATTTTCTTGGTTTCCGCACAAAACAAATCCGCAGAAAGTCTAAAATTCCACATTCAGTATTCCCAACCTAACACACATAACAATTTCCCTCTTCTTACCGCTTAAGTGACATATTGATTTTACTGCTTTAGGCTTTTAACATATTATTTTTAGAGACGTTCAATATAGTGATAATTATAAATTGGAAACTTAACACTGCAATTTCACCTAAATTGCACTGTTAATTATTGTTTTTAAATATTTGCAAAAATTAAGTAAACTCTACAACTCCACTAAAGTTACTGCATTCGTGATGCATGTAACAGTAAGGAAGCCGTGAAAAAATCAACAAGATTCCAGACTCATCATAGACTGGGGGGGGGGGGAAAGAAGAACGTATATCACGGCCTGCTGGAGTATAGTAAACACAGAAAACATTCTAAAGCAACAATGTTGGAGATAGATATTTTTGTTTTGCAAATTCGCCGTCATTGAACAGGAACCAAGATGGAGATTTCAATGCACCTAATTAGAAATTCCTCTTTCAGGTATGTAATAAACGATCTTCGCACAAAATAATGTACGATATACGAGCGGTATGTTTTCTTTCAATTCTCGGAAATTAAAAAAGCTCAACTACGTTTCGCTTTTTCAAACTTTTCCTCGAACATGAAAACTTCAACATACCGCTCTTGTAACACATATTACTATTATTAAGTAAAAATTAAATCTACTCTACGCCGTAAGAAAATGCTTAATAAGTTTGCTTTTGAACGCTACTAAATTCCGACAGTCTCTGATGTCACTGGGTAGGGTATTCCACAAGCGCGAGAGCGAGATTGTGTATTATGATGAATACGATGATGTCTTATGTGTTGGTATGGCTAGTATGCGGCTATTTTGCGTGCGTGTGAAGAGATTATGATATGATGACAGGTAACTGAAACGGGAGGCAAGGTAGGTAGGTGTAGAGGTGTGAAGGACTTGGAAAAGGAGAACAAGAGAATGAAAATTTCTACGTTCGTTAAGCCGTAGCCAGTTTAGAGTTTGGAAGGATGGCGTAATGTGGTCAGCGCGACGGACATCGCAGACGAAGCGAACACAAGAATTATGAACACGTTGTAATTTTTGCGACTGGTTGGCATTGAGGTCAGTCAGTAGAAAATCACAATAATCGAAGTGGGGCATTACTAGTGTTTCCGCTAATATTTTCTGGTTATGAGGTTATACAAAAGAAAAGGTATTTCTCAGTAAATCTATTACACGTGAGGGAATGAAACAGTCAATATCGGATGTCATTGAAAACATCCCTAGGATTGTGCTTACTAATGCCGTTTATAGCATAGAAGAAAGGCTATTTCTTATTGCAGAACACAAGTGGTGGTCATAATTAATCTTTTCGTGTTTTAATAAAATCCCATTTCTTTACGAAAAAATTGGTGTTTTTATTTTTGTGGAACCTAAAAATTTGACAACCTTATTACCATTTCAAATTGGGAACTTACTTTTGAATAATCTATACTAATAATAAATCTGTAGCCGAAATGTTTCTGGTAATTTTCGATTTTCCAAAAATAATTGGTCCTAACATATATAATTAACCACCCTGAAACCGAAAATCGATTTTTTTTAATTTTTGTTTGTATATCTGTCTGTCTGTCTGGATGTTTGTTACCTTTTCACGCGATAATGGCTGAACCGATTTATATGAAAATTGGAATATAAATTAAGTTCGCTGTAACTTAGATTTAGACTTTATGGCATTCAAAATACGTTATTTAAAAGGGGGGTTGTAAGGGGGCTTGAATTAAATAAATCGAAATATCTCCCTTATTATTAATTTTCATGAAAAATATTACATAACAAAAGTTTCTTTAAAACTAACTTCCGATAAGTTTTATTCTATGCAAAACTTTAATAGGACTGATATTTAATGAGATAAATGAGTTTTAAAATTAAAATACAATGCCATCTAAGGCGGTGTAATGAAATGAAAAAAATTACTACGTCTATAAGGGGCCTTGGACACAACAATCGAAAGCTATGAAACATAGCCTACAGAGAATGTTTCTGTGTTTGTATGAAATAATATCGAAAGCTAAATTAACCGATTTGTGTAATTAATTATTATTTCACCATTGGAAAGTGTATTTTCTCTAGATGGACATAATGCTATAATGTTATTACAGTAACTTCTGAGTGGTCTCTGGACCAAAATGATCGCATTTTAATTATTTAAATACAATTTAAATTAAGTAACATATTAAACGATTTATCCTTCTATCAAACACGAATGTCCCCTGGATCAAACGTCCTATTTTAATTATGTAATTACTTTATATTTATTTCTAACAGGTGCAGCGGAGCGCACGGGTACGGCTAGTCTTATATAAAACATAAGTGTAACACACTGTATATTTGTATTGCGAATTTTGATCCTTTTCACTTAGCACAGCACTTCACATAATTAACTCCCTTCCCATTTAGAGTCAACGAAATTAAATACAACTTGTACAGTCGATAGAGAAGACATGGAAGATTATGAAAATGCCATAGCCGGAATAACGACTTAAGTAGAGTTAAGCTGTTATTGCACCCAATGCCTCAATAGTACAATGTGATTATATATATATATATATATATATATATATTTTTAATAGACATTACTTTTGTAACTATATACAAAATCGTGTTTATCGGGAAAATGCAAAAACGTTGTACGATTTTGGGTGATTGCTTTTTTTCTATGTTAATAGAGTCCACTGATATAAATAAAATGTCGTTACTTTTGAAAAACGTTCAAAGTGCAAATTAGCTGAAGCTATTTGTATGCTGCTTCGAAACTGAACATCGAAATTACACACTTTGGAACTCCGGGGGTTGTAAATCACTAATTTATTAATTATAATGCAAACTCAATAGCGTGGCAATCTCTGACTGTGTTGTCCTGTGACGTATGATTTAACAATACTGTATCAACAACTGATTAGCAGTGTGTTCAGCAGTCCATGTAGTTTCAAAGGTCAAAGGGGATTTCCCACTGCAACCCAAGGCGGACAAGCATATAGATCACGTGACTGTATTTTTACGCATATGTGAAATAGAATCCCGGTCGGGGCAAGTTACCTGGTTGAGGTTTTTTTTCGGGGTTTTCCCTCAACCCAATATGAGCAAATGCTGGATAACTTTCGGTGCTGGACCCCGGACTCATTTCACCGGCATTATCACCATCTCATTTAGACGCTAAATAACCTAAGCTGTTGATAAAGCGTCTTAAAATAACCTACTAAAAAAAAAAGAAAAAATGCATTTACAAATTACTGAAAAATAAATAGCAATAGTTCTAATGTTACACAGATTTACTTTATACCGTCTTAAACGAATCACCCTGTATAGTAATATAATTATATATTAATATGACATCAAGAGAGAGAGGGGTTGAGTTAATGGCCAGGCAAGCCAGTGAACATCGGCAACAGCGCGTCTCAACACAAGTGTAGTTTGACAGCTGTCAAAAACCTTCTTTCATAAATACAGACATAGAACGAGTCCACTGAATATTGAGATAGCTTTAAAATACGTTTTTTTACTTGTGGACAAGGCAGATCCATACACCTGCCAGCGGCTTCGATGCGGAAGTTAATTCATTTCACACAGCGCCACTCTGCAGAGGACGGCTGCAATGAGAACTACACAACAGTCCAACATTCGAATCCTGTACCCCAGACAACGATAAAGGACGAGTTTTATGTTGACACAGTGATGCAGGGTAATATTGTGATACTAATAATATTGTGATAGTTCTTTTTGACATTTTTTTACAATTTTACTGAGCGAGAAGATGATTTGATTTCTTTTTTCACAGCCATACAGAACAACCGGTAATATAACTTACTTACTTATAAATGGCTTTTAATGAACCCGAAGGTTCATTGCCGCCCTCACATAACCCCGCCATCGGTCCCTATCCTGTGCAAGATTAATCCAGTCTCTATCATCATATCCCACCTCCCTCAAATCCATTTTAATATTATCCTCCCATCTACGATTCGGCCTCCCCAAAGGTCTTTTTCCCTCCGGTCTCCCATCTAACACTCTATACGCATTTCTGGATTCGCCCATATGTGCTACATGCCCTGCCCATCTCAAACGTCTGGATTTAATGTTCCTAATTATGTCAGGTGAAGAATACAATACGTGAAGTTCTGCGTTGTGTAACTTTCTCCATTCTCCTGTAACTTCATCCCGCTTAGCCCCAAATATTTTCCTAAGCACCTTATTCTCAAACACCCTTAACCTATGTTCCTCTCTCAAAGTGAGAGTCCAAGTTTCACAACCATACAGAACAACCGGTAATATAACTGTTTTATAAATTCTAACTTTCAGATTTTTTGACAGCAGACTGGATGACAAAAGCTTCTCAACCGAATAATAACAGGCATTTCCCATATTTATTCTGCGTTTAATTTCCTCCTGAGTATCACTTATTTTTGTTACTGTTGCTCCAAGATATTTGAACTTCTCCACCTCTTCAAAAGATAAATCTCCAATTTTTATATTTCCATTTCGTACAATATTCTCGTCACGAGACATAATCATATACTTTGTCTTTTCGGGATTTACTTCCAAACTGATCGCTTTACTTGCTTCCAGTAAAATTCCCGTGTTTTCCCTAATCGTTTGTGTATTTTTTCCTAACATATTCACGTCATCCGCATAGACCAGAAGCTGATGTAACCCGTTCAATTCCAAACCCTCTCTGTTTTCCTGGACTTTCCTAATGGCATATTCTAGAGCGAAGTTAAAAAGTAAAGGTGATAGTGCATCTCCTTGCTTTAGCCCACAGTGAATTGGAAAAGCATCAGATAGAAACTGACCTATACGGACTCTGCTATACGTTTCACTGAGACACATTTTAATTAATCGAACTAGTTTCTTGGGAATACCAAATTTAATAAGAATATCATATAATACTTCCCTCTTAACCGAGTCATGTGCCTTTTTGAAATCTATGAATAACTGATGTACTGTACCCTTATATAATATAACTGTTTTATAAATTCTAACTTGCAAATCAAGCTTTCAGGTATAACTCCCTGTAAAGTTGATTTGAATAATTTCGAGGGAAAAATTGTTCCGGGGCCGGGTATCGAACCCGGGACATTTGGTTTAACGTACCAACGCTCTACCAACTGAGCTACCCGGGAACTCTACCAGACACCGATCCAATTTTTCCCTCTATATCCACAGACCTCAATGTGGGCTGACAACCGTCACTGTTCGTTAACAGAAAGCCATAATTTAAGTCACACAGAGTTAGTGTGCACTCGAAGTTGGTTGCTTGACGGTTGTCAGCCCACTTTGAGGACTGTGGATACAGACGGAAAAATTGGATAGGTGTCTGGTAGTTCCCGGGTAGCTCAGTTGGTAGAGCGTTGGTACGTTAAACCAAAGGTCCCGGGTTCGATACCCGGCCCCGGGACAATTTTTCCCTCGAAATTATTCAAATTCTAACTTTCAGATTTTTTGACAGCAGACTAGATGATAAAAGCTTCTCAACCGAATAATAACAGGGCTTTCCCATATTTATTCTGTATTTAATTTCCTCCCGAGTATCGTTTGCTTTACTTTGTTTATAGTGTCTTTTCTATCTCTCTCTTTATTTCTTGTGTAGCTTTATTTTGTATACAGTGTATTTTTTTCTGTTTATTTCTATTATTGTATTTGTATTCCTGGTGTTGTGGAAGGGAAGGCCTGATGGCCTTGACCACACCAGAATAAATAAATAAAAATAAATAAATTTATATTTGTTACTGTTGCTCCAAGATATTTGAATTTTTCCACCTCTTCGAAGGATAAATCTCCAATTTTTATAGTTCCATTTCGTACAATATTCTGGTCACGAGACATAATCATATACTCAGTCTTTTCGGGATTTACTTCCAACCCTATCGCTTTACTTCCTTCAAGTAGAATTTCCGCGTTTTCCCTAATCGTTTGTGGATTTTCTCCTAACATATTCACGTCATCCGCATAGACAAGCAGCTGATGTAACCCGTTCAATTCCAAACCCTCTCTGTTATCCTGGACTTTCCTAATGGCATACTCTAGAGCAAAGTTAAAAAGTAAAGGTGATAGTGCATCTCTCTGCTTTAGCCCATATTATACTTGGGAACCGAACTCTGAACACGAATGCTCCCAGAGAGATGATAATTTCTGAAGTGCCCCGTACCATATGTATGCTGAAGACTTGCAAATTTATTTGCATTTCCACCCTGACGAGACTAATGATGCAGTAAACAAAATAAACAAAGACTTGATTTCGATTTCACTGTGGGCACACAAATTTGGATTAAGGAAAATTCCAGAGAAATCGCAAGCAATCGTAATGGGACAAAATCGTCTACGAAGCACTCTTGATAGTAGTACTGTACCATATATAATATTGAATGGGATTATTGTTAAATACAGTGAAACAGTTACAAATCTTGGCATTTTTATGGATAGCGATCTAAATTGGAACACTCAAGTAACACACATTTGCAAACAAATATTTTCTCAACTTCACTCCTTGTTCCATATAAAAGAATTTCTACCACTTAGTCTAAAAAAGAATCTTATTCAGACGCTTGTAATGCCCCATTTTGATTATTGCGATTCCTTGCTAACTAATCTAAGTTCACTCTTAGCTCAGAGACTACAACGTGTTCATAATGTGTGCATACGATTCATCTGCAATACTCGTAAATTTGACCATATAACACTTTCCCTCCAGTTACTTTCATGGGTGCGTCTGAAGGAACGAAGAACAATACATTCACTGTCTCTTCTGTTTAGAATCATACATACTTCTACTCCGAATTATCTGTTATCGCGCTTTCAATTTCTTACAACTCTTCGAAACCGACATCAAGCACTTCTTTCTATCCCTCATCATAGAACGTCTTTATACTCATCTTCCAAATACCTCGCCTCTGGAATTCGTTACCTAATGACGTCAGGGACTGCCGGACTTCATCACAATTCAAAATTAAATTGGAAAATTTTGTCTTAGTTCATGTTTTTAGGTATTGCTAGAAGTATTGATTTGTTTTTTTTTTCTTTTTCTTTTTTAAACTAGATTAAAATTGCAAGTTTCTTGTTTATGTTAGTTAATTAGTTAGGATACAATTAATTATGATACTTAATCACTCATTTGAAGTTAGTGTGACTGCAACCTGTGTGTATTTTTGTGTGGCTTTACATTATTTATAGTGTTTTTTCTCACTCTCTTTATTTTTTGTGTAGCTTTATTTTGTATACAGTGTATTTTTTTCTGTTTATTTCTATTATTGTATTTGTATTCCTGGTGTTGTGGAAGAGAAGGCCTGATAGCCTTAACTACACCAAAATAAATAAATAAATAAATGAATAAATGTCTGAACCGTTGCCTTCCGCCACGTCACTCAGCTAAACGCATTCATTTACCACCCATTATCCGTGAGGAGTTCCACTGAATGAATTACTTAATTCGATAAAGTTCCCTGGGAACGAAACTGTAACAAATCCGTTATTTACTTAGAACGATTTCATGTAACACCCTGTGTGGTGCAGCTGGTTCGTTTAGCGAGCGCGATGCTCCACCCACGCGGAACAGATCTATCAGACTTTCTCGTGTAGGTGTTTTCCCTTCGCTGTCACAGTTTTTATTTTAGCTAACAGCACAAAAATATAACCACGGCAAGAAACGTAAAATTTCAGCTTTTGAAGCTTACTATGAGAAGGATTTTTGTTTATTAAGATCTAAGACATTCAAGTCAATTGATGCCCATAGGAGCAAGCGCGCGCTTTAGAGCCCAGGAGAGCCTGAGCGCTTTACAGCGGAAAGGAAAGAGACAGACGAAAGAGATAGTATATGCCGCTTGGTCGAGCTATATTCAGGGATGGCCAGTACTGATTCAATAGATAAAGGGAAGAGAACTTATTAAAACTGTATCCATGGTAATTTTTAGCTTTGTCTGAGAAGCATAAGTGCATTATAAGAATGTAAGTTTTAATTTTAATGCTCATTTTTCACAAGTTTGATTTTTTTATTCAAAAGAAATATTTTCTCAACTTTTTTTATAGAAAAGTGAAATTTTGAGATATAGGCCTATTTATTTAGTAGCCTTACAGAATGTTTTCGTAAATCTAATATACCGTATATACGTATTACTGAAGATAGTGTATTGAAAATTTTGAAAATATTCGCATGGAAATTGTTTGTAAGGAAATGAATTAACAAAGCAACTACTGTTACATCATAAGCAAAAGTTACGTGCCCATGTGTTGTAAAAATGTCAGCTCTAAAGCTTCAGCAGATTTAGAGATAATAATTTAATATTCTGATGATAGGAAGTTGCTCACCAATATCACCTTAAAAGCATAATGCGATAAAAGTTTTGTTATGTAATATTAGTTACACTTTAAACAGATACAGTACCTAGGTAACTTTGCTTTGTACTGTAATATTGTTTTGATTGGTTTATTGATTACTTTTATAAGTCTAAAGGTACCATCAATATCATTCCAACTTATCATGTCATACGCAATCTCTTTTTTCCGGATATCACTTTCTTTATGATTGACGTATTTCATCCATTTAATGCAGTAAAGTTTTACTACTATGGAATTTAAGTGAATATTCCTTCTTAACTCTCTATTATGTTATTAAGATTTAAAACACAACTGCAATATTAAGAAATCAGTGTTAGTACTTTTGTTTTACACACAATATAGATAATATTAAACAGAAAGAAGCCATATAAAAATAACGACATAAAATTTCACGTTCCGTTTGAATTTTGTGCACCACTGTTTTCTTAACCCAACAGGCTGCTTATTCATATACACAACCCTTCCTCTTTCCATACTTAGCGCTTGATGCCCGCGCACGACGTCAAGGTCAGCAAAATGCGCTTGCTTTGACATCACTGATCTAAGATATCCGAAGTTTTGAAACTACTTACAGCCTATAAAGTACTTCGAGGCAATGTCAATCAATGAGTTTTTATTGTCGGAATCATACGGAAGCCGCAAGTCTCTCCTCCACACTAAAAACTCTCGTATTCACCTCGCCATCTTGGATTCTTGGAATGGATGGGAATTTCTGTGTGTTATGGTTTTCCTGAAGTCCGCCAGATGTCTCCCGCCATGATCTCATCTCGAAATAAGTCATACGAGTAACACGGATACAGTTTTCATGCCCAAGATTTGTTTTGTAGGAAAAGTAAACGGATGTACTGACACTTCTGGCCCACACTGTAGATGTGATAAAATCCCGTAACCCGTTAGATGTAGATATATTTTCCACACAGACGAAGTAAAGCTATTTCATAAATGTTTTTACATGTCAACGTTTTAATTAGGTCTTAATTAAATGTGTGTTTCTCCATGTTTGAGTTTCCCTTCAGGCGCTGGGAACTCCAGAATATCTTTAAACCTTTACTTTCATGCATTGATTTTTTGGTGGTACGGTCGCCGATAAATCTACAACCTTAAACTGCCTCTCACATAATTACGAATAATGTGGGAATATTTAAATCCAGAGAGAAGCTTGATTAGAGACAAAAAAATATCCGTGACGGCATTTTATTCGCTTCGCATGTGAATACCGCTCTCTTCTAACGAACTGGATGCAGAAAATGTAACAACATTAATGACGTAGGCTTCATTTCATAAAAAAAATCGTAAAACAAAAAAAGGTCGAAACAAATGCATGCTCGAACAAGACGTGTACCAAGTACATACGTTGCCATGGTACCGCGCGCATCTGTTTGTATTTTAATTAATAATAGAGTGAAATTAACGACCTAATTATCCATTCTAACATGGAGGTTTTTATTTTGATGTAATACCGCCTTCATCTGTGTGGGACGAATGCTCAGCAACAGGTACTAGCAACAGGGCAGCCAACTGCTAACAGCAAATATTATATTACTCCAACCTTCTTCCCCGTAACTTAATGGAGACAAGCAGAAACGTCAGAGGGGCTGTGTTTAAATATTTAAGGGACTCTCGAGAGGCTACAAGGAGGTTCCAAGTTAGCTTCACCATCAGACAGACAAACGCAAGCAAATTGGAACCTCTGTGACGTCATACATTTTTCCAGGACCATTATCATGGTCAGCATCATTAAGTTAAGGTATATTTCACTGACATGAAGATCCTAATGGTAAAATTACTCAAGATCTGTTTTTCTTAATCTTTGGGCCGGTTTCACAAACAAATTTTTACTGGTTTAACAAAAAAACTGTATTATAAACAGCTGTTAACTTTAAAAAGTGACGCGCTACTGAAAATAGTCGAATTTTGACAAATGTTACCATTCTTCAACCTAAAAAAGTGTACGGCTTCATGAAAATTTTATCTCAGTATCTTAATTATGAGTATAATTTTATATAATTGCTAGAAATTCTGTTAGTGCCCAAGTTATGTGTAACCAAAATTTAAAATTTAATTATCTAAAAAAAAAAAATTTCTACGTTTTCAACGACAAGTATCCAATTTATTTCTCTGTGGTTAAACCTAGAGTGATTAAACTTGGCATACTTATTCATTAATATCTCTGTTGTGAAATGGAGCATTTTGATTGGCTGTATTCAGTATAGTTCTATTACTAGAAATATTATACGTAAAACACTATTATTTTTATTAATGTTTGAACACAGAAGAAATTATATTTTTTTTCTACCAAAGAACAAATTATAGTAAGGCATTACTAATGCTCCATTGCACAAAATGCAGTGATGCTTTTAAGAAAAAAATAGATTTAAAAAATATATATTTTTTAGGAATAGGATTTTCACTTAAGAAATTAAAGAAAAAATATTTTTTTAAGTATTTATGAGAAAGGTAACAGAGGGGGTTTGAAATTGAACGGGTTACATCAGCTGCTTGTCTATGCGGATGACGTGAATATGTTAGGAGAAAATCCACAAACTATTAGGGCAAACACGGGAATTTTACTGGAAGCAAATAAAGAGATAGGTTTGGAAGTAAATCCCGAAAAGACAAAGTATATGATTATGTCTTGTGATCAGAATATTGTACGAAATGAAAATATAAACATTGGAAATTTATCTTTTGAAGAGGTGGAAAAATTCAAATATCTTGAAGCAACACTAACAAATATAAATGACACTCGAGAGGAAATTAAACGCAGAATAAATATGGGAAATGCCTGTTATTATTCGGTTGAGAAGCTTTTATCATCTAGTCTGCTGTCAAAAAACCTGAAAGTTAGAATTTATAAAACAGTTATATTACCGGTTGTTCTGTATGGTTGTAAAACTTGGACTCTCACTTTGAGAGAGGAACAGAGGCTAAGGGTGTTTGAGAATAGGGTGCATAGGAAAATATTTGGGGCTAAGAGGAATGAAGTTACAGGAGAATGGAGAAAGTTACACAACGCAGAACTGCACGCATTGTATTCTTCACCTGACATATTTAATTAGGAATATTAAATGCAGACGTTTGAGATGGGCAGGGCATGTAGCACGTACGGGCGAATATAGAAATGCATATAGAGTGTTAGTTGGGACGCCGGAGGGAAAAAGACCTTTGGAGAGGCCGAAAGGTAGATGGGAGCATAATATTAAAGTGAATTTGAGGGAGGTGGGATATGATTGTAGAGGCTGGATTAATCTTGCACAGGATAGGGACCGATGACGGGCTTATGTGAGGGCGGCAATGAACCTCCTGGTTTTCTAAAAGCCATTTGTAAGTAAATTTACGAGAAAAGATTGAAATTTACAATGTGCGATTATTATATTGATATGCATACACAGCAAAAATTTCAACTCTAGCTCAAAAATTGTGGATTTTAGAAATTTCAGTATCGAATAGCCTTGACACAATTTGTTAATCTCTTTGTTAAGTTAACATCAGAAAGTCCTGTGCTAAAACCATAATAAAATCATTAAAATCCGAACTATTGTTGGTGTAAATTACTCTATACATGCAAAATAATTCCTGTTAGATCATTAAAATGTATCTACGTCATCGTAGAGATGTAAATGTTTAATTATTTCAAGAAAACTGTGCAGTGCATACATCAGTGTAGCCAATTTAGCTATTTCCTCGCTAGACCTGGTCTTTTTTCAGCGTTTGGTTATCGGGAAAAATGTATGAAATTTGTACTGCTGATATAGGGATTTAGCGGGTATTTTTAGCATTCACAGCGGAAAAATAATCTCATTATACATTGACAATATAGCAATTTAGCGGTTTCTGCACTGTTTCATAGCGAGGTTTTAAAAACTGAGTTGACAATACTGGTAGAATGTATGTTAACAATAGAGCATTTTAATATTGTGTTCATGAAACCGGCCCTTAATGTATTTTTCTTTACAATAGTTCTAACGTTCATTAGAATGCGGTAGTCTATTATTCTTTGAATATAATTCATCTCTCATTTTAGAATTTCAACCAATTAGAGCCATTTATCATTGCAATATTACAGATTTCGTATTATCATTCTTGTCTTGTCACTGATTCGCAATTGTTTCCACAAATCAATTACGAACAACATAACAAAATTATCAATAAACTCAGAAAAACTAATCAATCAACAACAATTTTCTCATTATCAAACACATCCAATAAATTCGCATTTTCGGATTGTCACTTCCATAATTTTACAATTAATTAAATTATTTAAAAATAAATATTTCCATTATTTACGAATGTGAATGAAATGTGATACGAAGCGCTAGTGTATCAATCAACAAAAGAAAATCGTTTGTGACATTACCTACCATAATCAATTTATAAACAGAAAAAATAAGAAATCAAATGAAATACAGAGATCATAAGAATGGATTAAAATCATATAAATAGTAAACATATCACCATGGCAACTTTAGGACAACAATATTAAGAAAATAAAAGAAGGATGGTGAGAAGATATATAAATCTAAACCCTTGACTATGAGATACACAAAGCCGAAAAAGGATAATATTATCACAGTATTATACAGTCACGAAGCTCGAGTTGTGAGGGTGCTAGGAACAATAGACTGTGCCCGTACTATTTCGCATTGTCTGTAATGAAGCGATATTAGCGATCCTAGTGGTTAGCAACTATCTATGGATGCATATTTACTACATATTGTGCTTCTTGACTATATATACTAGACTGTGATAATATTATGCTACTTCTGATCTATAAAACTATCCCTAGAGAATTGTAGTGTCGTCGGCAGATGTCATTCCAACAACCTACTGTTTGTGCTATATGGTTAACACAGCGATAAAAAATGTTTTGTTGTATTTCTGTCAAATATTTATTTTGTGTAATTGATTTAAATTAGATCTGTAAAAATTCATAAGTACAGTTTATTGCTGTGTTCTGTATTTTAAATTATTTTCCATTAGAGTGAAAAATATATGTTTCTTTTTTGTTCCCGGTTTTAAAACAAATATAAAGAATTGTTGTTTATTAACAAGATGAAGAGTTAGATTATCTTTGCTTGTCTAATAAATCATATACAATTTTACCATTTGTGTTAAAAAATTTCATTTTGATCAGGGAAAAACAATACTGTAGTAGCCCAACTCCCACCCAAAAAAGATAAACCTATAAGACAGAAGAGTCAAGCTGCTAGTTAAGGAAACATTTTATTTTTTTATTTTTATTTTATTGGGTTATTTTACGACGCTGTATTAACATCTGAGATTATTTAGCGTCTGAATGATATGAAGGTGATAATGGCAGTGAAATGAGTCCGGGGTCCAACACCGAAAGTTGCCCAGCATTTGCTCATATTTGGGTTGAGGGAAAACCCCGGGAAAAACCTCAACCAGGTAACTTGCCCCGACCAGGATTCGAACCCAGGCCACCTGGTTTTGCGGCCAGACGCGCTGACAGGTGTGGACCATTTTATTTTAAATTTAATACGCATTATTACATTATATAAAAGATCTGTCTAAAAAACTTCAAATTTTTGTTGCGCTTTCATTTTCTACAATACATAAAATATGGCAACTGACATCAGCATACATTCAATGACGTTATAAAAAAAGTTCTGAAGTCAAATATCAATAGCTCAGCGCTTAAAGAGAAATGTTTCAAGCATCCATTTTGAAAAGGCATTATAAAATGAATTTCGAGAGTTTGTAAGCTATTCAAATTATGTAGTTGTTGATCACATATAGCTACGTATTCTTTTCTTAGGGGTTTCTGTTTTTGAGTAGTTGATTCTAATGCTCTTTCATTCCCATAGATGGAAGCACAATTAGGCAGTTACAGTACCTTTCGGGCGGATGACTGGTTCGTCTCCGAAAGTCAAAAAAAAAAAATAATAACATACGTGATTAAACATGTCTAAATTTTTAAATATTTGTGTGTTTTAAAGTCATGATTTGACATGGACTAGATAGCACATGAAGCTGAGACCTCTAGCGGAGTTTTATGTAATTATTCCGAACCGCAGTTAAAGAGCTTCATTTTCGGCATGCATGTATTGCAGTGGCGGATTAAACACGCGTAAATTCTAGCTTTTTTTCTTAGAAATAACTTTATAACCTAACAATATAAGAAGCCGAAAAAATTATATGGAGTTTCGGAAGTATCTTAACACGAACTCCACATAATGAAGAAACTAACACAATTAACTATAATTCTACTGTTTTCATGTATATTGTAGCCATATTTCGAATGCTGCTAACAATGTTGAACACAACCAGGTAGAAATTGAAGAGCATCCGGGAAAACATCGCTTCCATATCCATATACAGCAAGTTACGTGTCACTTCTCAAACAGGTTTGTAACTAGAAAGCAGACTGTTTGAGCAGATGCTTACTTAATTTCGGTGAGTAAAAGATGTTGCACATCAACAGTTTGCTGAATACAGCCTATTGAATGCAATACATTCGCCGATATAACAATGCAGCAATGGAGTGTAAGAATCAATTCACTTTTAACCAATCAAAGCCAACTATGAACTGCAATCTTGCCGCACTTGATGCGAATTTGTTTAATGTCTTGTCGCACCTGATGTTCAGATGTTAAATATTTTCATTGTATTCTTAACAATACAGTAGGTCATGATATTGCGTGATGGCGGAGCTACAAAATGTAAGTATTAAATAAAACAATCTGTTTCTGTATGTTATAAATTATTTATTAATATATTCGCGAAATAGTCTCATTCTGTAATCACTAGGGTTCTAATCTTCTGGATAATTCACTAAATGAAAGTACCTAGTTCAAAATAAAATGTTATAACCTCAAATATTCGTTTAATTTTGCTGTTTGACTAATCATAATTTCTACAGCTATTGTCAGATGTTTATCCATGAATTTCATATTGCAGAAGGCAAAGACCATGGCAGCAAATGAAATATAAGTTAGCATATTTTAAAGCCAGCAATTTTTCTCCTTCTTGTAAAAGTAAGTGAAAGTAATATGAGAGGTTCTGAAAAAAAATCATTCATATTATTATAGTTGTAACACGTGATCTGAAATAGCGCAAATGAGGCCTTTTTCTAGGAAAACAATACAGCGTTTTTTAGCTATGACTTCTGGACTATTATTACTACTGTTATTATTATTATTATTACTATTTTACTATTATTATCATTATCATCATAATCACTATTATCATCATCATTATCATCACTATTATTTTTATTATTACTATTATTATCAACATTATCAACATCATTGCTATTATTATTATCATCATTATCATTACTATTATCACTGTCATTATTATTATTGTTATTATTATTATTTTACTATTATTACTATTATCATCGTCATTATCATCATCATTATTACAATTATTAATATAATTATTATTATTATTGTCATCCTCATTATCATTGATATTATTATCATCATTATCATCACTATTATCACTAGCATTATTATTATTTTACTATTGTTACTATTATTATTATCATTATCATCATAATCACTATTATTATCATCATCATTATCATCACTATTATCACTGTCATTATTATTATTATTATTATTATTATTATTATTTTACTATTATTACTATTAGCATCGTCATTATCATCATTATTACAATTATTAATATAATTATAATTATTATTATTATTATCATTGTCATCCTCAATATCATTGATATTATTATGATCATTATCATCACTATTATCACTAGCATTATTATTATTGTTATTATTATTTTTATTATTATTATTATTATTATACTATTGTTACTATTATTATTATCATCACTATTATTACTGTCATTATCATCAGTATCATCACTATTATCACTGTCATTATTATTATTATTATTGTTATTATTATTATTATCATCATCATTGTCATTGCTATTATTATTATCATTATCATCACTATTATCACTATCATTATTATTTTACTATTGTTACTATTATTATTATCATCACTATTATTATTTTTATTATTGCTATTATTATAATCATTGTCATCATCATTATCATTACTAGGCTATTATTATCATCATTATCATCACTATTATTATTATTATTATTATTATTACTATTATAGAAATTTGAGATTCCTCAAAACACACTATATTCAATTTTTATAATTTCTGTTACTTTTAATACAGGTTTTATTTTCAGTTCCTTTGCAATTTCCCCACTTCCCTTCCGAGCAACTGAAAGATAAAACAAAAACTATCAACATCATAATTTTGCCCTACTCTCGTCACTGTTTATACTAAATAATCGATACTTCTGTATGCAACACAAACGTTACCGTCGCCAACATTTTGCATAAGCGTAAAACTCCGCTTTGATTTGAAATTCAAGCAGTCTGTTTTCTTGTTAATAGTGGGATAAATGTGAAATAACCCGTTCTGCAGTGATTTACGTGTCAAGCAGTAGGAAGTCCGACAACAGATTATCTGTATGAAGTAGTTCGAGGAGAGAATTCTAACGGGCGGTTATCACGCACCAAGCAACAGACATCGCACTGCACTACGGTGTGGTGGTCGTGGTTCAGACCCAGCTAGCCATGCTGAATACAGTGCAACACGGCAATTGGCTGGAGAAACATTGTCCAATGCAAAATGGACACGTTAATACAGTACCAGTCTTATCTTGCAATATTATATATGTAGAAGTTGTTACAGACATTCCCCTGATTTTTTAACTCTGGACTTCTACATCAACAGACAACTGTATATTCTTAATGGGTTGCTGCGAAGAGACAGTGGAATGGGAATTATATACGTACATTAATTTAAAATGTCAGCAGATTCGAGCAACCTTTGAAATCTATGCAAAAATTTGAGGTTTCTACTTCTTCATTTACATCACTAACTGCCATCCGAAAAAGAACAAATATTGGTGATCTCAAAGACATGCCCTTCTCTTTGTGATGGAAAGAAACTCAATAACAATTTATTCACGTAACAGAAAACATTGACGAAGTAGCCTATATGATTATGTCTCGTGACGAGAATATTGTACGAAATGGAAATATAAAAATTGGAAATTTATCTTTTGAAGACGCGGAAAAATTCAAATACCTTGGAGCAAAAGTAACAAATATAAATGATACTTGGGAGGAAATTAAACACAGAATAAATATGGGAAATGCCTGTTATTATTCGGTTGAGAAGCTCTTATCATCCAGTCTGCTGTCAAAAAATCTGAAAGTTAGAATTTATAAAACAGTTATATTACCGGTTGTTCTGTATGGTTGTGAAACTTGGACTCTCACTTTGAGAGAGGAACATAAGCTAAAGGTGTTTGAGAATAAGGTTCTTATAAAAATATTTGGGGCTAAGAGGGATGAAGTTACAGGAGAATGGAGAAAGTTACACAACGCAGAACTTCACGCATTGTATTCTTCATCTGACATAATTAGGAACATTAAATCTAGACGTTTGAGATGGGCAGGACATGTAGCACGTATGGGCGAATCCAGAAATGCATATAGAGTGTTAGTTGGGAGGCCGGAGGGAAAAAGACCTTTGGGGAGGCCGAGACGTAGATGGGAAGATAATATTAAAATGGATTTGAGGGAGGTGGGATATCATGATAGAGACTGGATTCATCTTGGTCAGGATAGGGACCAATGGCGGGCTTATGTGAGTGCGGCAATGAACCTCCGGGTTTCTTAAAAGCCATTTATAAGTAAGTAAGCAGAAAACTTTATTTTTCCGCAAAATTGTTGGGATATTGCATCTTTTCACACATGTTAAAAATATTCAAAATAAATTCGATCACCAAACGCCGAAAAATACCCACATTTATTCTAATATCGAGAGAAATAAACGATAAAAACCTCAATCTGTTAACTTGCACGAACAAGGACTCGAATCCGGGCATGTCGCAGCCAGGCAAGCTGACCAATACTCCAGACGGTGACTACAAACGCCTGTATTTTCAAGTATTTTTAATCGATTCCAAGTACTTAGGTCTACCGATTTTCGAGATATCAAAGCCATATTATGAGTCGTAACAACAATAGTAATTTATGCTTATTTTAATAATAATATATGTGTATTTTTAATCATGGTTAAAATAATTAAACCATAAATGGTAATATCGTTCAATACATGATAAAGAAATAATTGTTGCAACACGTAAAACTCTATCACAGGAAATATGTCAAATTTTAGCATTAAATATAAGAAAACTAACGTTTAATTACTTCTTTCGTAATTAAAACAGTTGTAGCTTGAGAATAACATACACTACGACACAAAATCTACTTCGGAACAGACGGGCTTTTGTTAATATAATTGGTTTTGTCTAGGGCACTTGTGTACACAATTTTTTTTGGAGACTTTGGTATCAAAAATCTACTGAAATACCAATTTTGATGTCACAATATATTGCTTCCAGGTTTAACCTACTTATAACTAAATAATTTACATAATATATTAATTATTTACACCGAATAAGACATACTGTTCTCTTAAATGTTTGTCCGAATGGAGTCTTAAAGCAAAATGTCTTTTAATACTAGCCATTTTAACTAATAAATAAAGATACGGTCCTAAATATAACAGAAATTATTATTAAAATCTGTGTTCAGTTTGTGAAACAAATGAAAGAGTTTTGTAGATGTATTACGAAGGCCATGGCGTTTCTGTTTATTCATTTGTTTTCTTTTATAGGGTATCCTCTATTTACATCACTGTCACTAAGAAGAGGAAAAAGTAAATTTGTACGTATGGAGGCTTTGTCAGAGTTGGTACCCCTGCTCTGTAATTTTCAACTTCCAGAAAGTTCAAAGACCTCGTAACGCGTCAGTAATTCGGCAGCGTCCATTGTGCAAGCCCGGGTATAACGGTTATTAGGATATTCCGCAACCCTAATATTACAAGAAAAGAACGCAGTGGGAATACAAAATAGTCCTCTTCGGTTTAAAATGTTTGGTCTACAGCAAGAAATAAGGTGCTATGCCAACAATTACATTTTAAAATATAACATGTTACTGCGTTCCAGATCAAAATGATGTCCGTAAATTATTCCGATTTCGAGATATAAAACATTTTAAATTAATCTGGTAATAAAATATGCATGATCTTGTAAAATAACGACTAAATCTGTAAATCACTGAACTTTGTAGGTACATAACTTCGAGGTACAACATTTAATTAACCAAGTTAAACAAAAACGAAGTTAAGGAGCTATATACACGTGTTTTCGTTTCGCTTTACAGCAAGAAAAAGTTTCGGAAAACGTTGCTGAAATAAAGTTTGAGTGTTTATTTTCAGTAGTATAAATTTTAAACTACACGAGATAAAATTATTAATGTATCCTTAGTTAATATTTCTTAAGTTAAAGGCTATGTAATTAATATGAAAAAAATCAGCAGAAAATATAAAATCTTGACAATTCAATGGGTTATTTTTGCGGGATCGTAAAATATAGGCTACGAACATCATCTTGGAGAACAAATACGATGGTGAAAATTCCAGATAATTCTATATAGGTCTACTTGTATATATTGCGTACTTGATAATTTATGGAGTCCCTCGATAATAATTGAATATAAGAGTTAAAACAATGAACATACTCCTTCTGATTGGTTGAATCCAACAATGACTTCCATTAACATACAATTAATAAATATAGGTACACATATCATACTCGTGAGTTTTAGTTTGAAGTTAGGGTTAAGATACAAATTAGATTTACTTTAAATGTTATTTTAATTTGGGATGCTCATCATTATCATTATTATTATTATTATTGATTTTATTTTTTATTAAATGTCATTATTGAGTGTAATTAGTTACCACTACCACCGGGTATTTACCCATTTGCAGTGTGAATAAATACACATACATATGTACACTGGACTTCAAAAGATATTCCGATACGAAATTATATCGTTTTCCGAGGACTTTAGCAAACATGGCGAGGTGGGAAGCTATTTTCCTGGCTTTCGTTTTTTTAAATACATGTACATACGATTTTTATAACATGTTCACATTATTATTTAATAGGAATTGATTTTAAATTATTCATATACTTTTATTTTACAATATTAATAAGAATACTACACGAAAATAGTGAACCTGCAGTTTATATGGTATTCCAAGGCCTTCCTTATCATCCATGGATGCTGTCATGGTTACAATCGATATATACGGCCAGTTACGTTTCGTATTGTATTAACAAAAAAGTATCAATTTTATTATAAGCATAAATATAAAATTTTCATTATAACTACAGATACAGAACTGAAAATTTAATTTTATTGAAACATTTAACTACACATTTTTCTCCTTTTCATGAAATAAAAACTCTATAGAAAATTCAGAGCAGTTTGTGTGTGTATAATTATTCTTGTATACTAAGCGAAAGTCCTCGTAACACGATAATATTTCGAATCGATAGCGACTTCTACTCGTCATTTCGTTTGCAGCCCAGTGTACTCAAAAATAAACGGGGTTGAAATAATAAATCCTTCATTATCTGTAATGTCTAGGATTTATAGTCCCTTCATTATAAAAGTTGAGACGTTGCATGATATCTTTCGGATCCCATCAGCAATTAAAACATGTAGGCTAATGATACTATAGCACTGTATAACTAGAAAATGAAAAAACGAATCTCCTATGAAAAGTAAAACCATAGGCCTATAGACTGCATACAGATATTAAACAAATCTGACACAATTTTATAATTTTAACTGGTAATGGGAATTATGGGAAAACGGCTGAACGGATTTTAATAATTGACCCCTCATTTTGAAGCTTGGAACCCAAAGTTTTTCAGAAAAATAGTAGTTTTCAGTGAAATGTCAATTTTTCAACATAATTTTCCTATTTTCCAAAATCCATCTGTTATTAGTTTTGAGAACTAGCTAATTGCATTTCAGAATAAAACAAAACACACACTACAGTAAACAATATTACACGAAGGCCATGATCTGCAAGAATGCTGACATATTTAGAGCTCAAATTAAATTCATTATTAAAAACTTAACTTACTAAAAATAATTTACAGGTTCGATTATGAGGTGTGTAATTTTCTGGGTACAGCTGTGTATTGGATATTAAAAACTAGAAAACTTGAGGTGGTTTGATGACATTATTACCATTAGAAATGAAATATTATTGTAGTTAATGCCATGATGTGACTATTTTTCATTAATTATACATATTGATGCTATATTGATGATATGAAAGTGAAACGTTTTGGGGTTATATAAGTAGATGTAGAGAATAGCTTAAATTCGATTTTGATTTCTATATTTTAGTGAGTGGCAGCTATATCGTACATATAGTATATGTTACTGAAAGCTATAAAACTTACGTAAGATAATATTATTAAAAATGAAATATTTTTATAGTTATTAATCAAGTGGGGTTGGGTCTTTTTCATATATTTAATGGCGGTGTGGTGTAGATATTTATATGCGTGGTTCTCTCCAGTATTGGCTCGAGAGAGAGAGTGTATCTTTTATTATTATGGAAGCAAATAACTTTCAGAATGTCTGATATTCTTCATTGAAAATAAATCTGAAAAATGTTTATTTGAACGTCTAATGAACTTCGTTTGCAGCATTTGCTGTACACGCCACTAGTAATAATAATAATAATAATAATAATAATAATAATAATAATAATAATAATAATAATAATAATAATATACAATTCTTGTATTTACTAGAAGCAAAGCCGTTGTAAGTGCTTACTGGATTATGCATTAAAGTAGGCCAAGTCTCAACTCTTAGATATTAAATAGAGAGAGTCTATAATATTTCATCTGATTCTTTGACAAATGAATGACTAATCTGTGTAACACTTCAGGTGGCCGTTTTAAATATTTAGTCAAGTTATTTCCAGATTCCATTCTACGACTTCGCTGCTTTTTGAAGCGCGGGAACAAAATAAACAGAGAACTTTTACAAAAGAAGAAATAAGGAAAAACTTACTGGAACTTGCAAACAAAACGCCCAATATTCGTCACCAAGAAATAGACTTCGTAGGTTTTAGTACCAAACAACAACCATTTTGTCCTAGTATTACACTTATTTATAACTTCAGTCTGACAGCCGTTATGGTGAATCAATATGTTTGTAGTATAAAGAGTTTACAGAAGTTTGCTTCCGATTGATTCAGTCAGTCCTAAAGCTACATTATCGGAAAAAGAGCACATCTCTACATAACTTAACTGTATAGAATATTTAGCCAATTTTATTACCAGTATGGTACTTACAGTGTTATAGCTATCTATTGTAGGCATAATTAAATATCTTCATAATTCTAAAAATCACATTTAAGCTAAGCAAGGTATTTTTCTGCCCAGATATTAGCAAAACACACTAGTCCTTATAAAACTTCGAAAATATGGAAAAACTAACCAATTTCAGTGAAGAGTGAATGTAGGATCTCGATTTTTACGTAAAAACTACATGTGCGTCGACAGGGGAAAAAAGTTTCGTAGTTTTCAGAAGCGAATATCAAAATGATTTCTTATCGCATATAATTATGTTCTAGATGTTTCAAACATACCGTTGGTTTATAAGCAAAACACATTAAGTCAAATATATTACATCCGAAAAAAAAAAAAGGCGTTTGAAGTTTCCTGACAAAATTGAACCCTTAACCCTTAAATTCGCAATATATCCTATAGGATACAACAGATTAATAGGCTATATGCTTTAATTTTAATAGAACAATAGAAAAAAATTGGTAGGAAAATTAAAATTTCACAATACAACATATGAAATACTGACATTGCGATAGTTGTTTTCTTTACGGTCCGTCACGGTTTAATAAACTCGTGTGAGAAATGAAGCTTTGCCAATTTAAAGGTATATACTGTGCATGATATATCTTTCCCTGAAGCAGTATTTTTGACTTTATGTGCTTTGCTTGCAAACCAACGATATTATAGCTACGGTAATCTACGAACAGACTTGAAAGATAAACATTTCTGACATATCTATTAAAAAACGTAGTTTCCACTTGTTTCCAGTAATAAATGCGTCTGCAACAAGATCATTCATCACGAAATTCTTTAAGTAATTAAAAAAAAATTGTAGGATATTTTATCATTTTATATTTCGCTTCTGAAATAAAAATGCTTCAAAATTCCGAGAGCTACATTTAGGTTAAGCAATCAACGGCTTTCCGCCCAGATACGCTTCGAACGCGTGGGCGCTTACAAAGCCCGAAACTGTGGGCGAAGAGCTAACTTTCATGCAGTGCGATGTAGTCCCGGGTTTTAACGGAGCGATCCTATGCAAATTTGACTGCGAACATAACTTTCCAATATCAAAACGTTGATATCAAAAATGTATTATAAATTAATCTATCTTTCCACCAACACTTTCTGTACACATTTTGAAAACTTTAAAACATTTTAAAGGAAAAATTAGGTCTACTGTTCAAATATATTTGAGAAAAATGCTTGTTTATGATGAGGAAGTGACTTCTGCAACAACACACCCGTAACAACATCAAACTGACTTCTTCGGCTGAAGAACTTCACGACTTCTAACTAAAATTTGACAAAACTATGCATTTGAAGCCCCGATTCCACCTTCAAAAAAGAGCCTCTTAATGCAGTGCTATGGTGAAACGTGCCAAAACTGTAGGAGGACGAACTCACTTCCATGCAGTACGAACACAGGGTCCTGGCTTCTTACAAAACGATAACATGAACTTAAGACAAGATATAATAAGACTTCGCACTTTTCAGAAGTTACTGCTATAGACGTAATGAAATATTCTGTTAAGATTTTACGTAATCACTTGTACACCTAAATTTCTTTATATTCTATCTGTATTGAATAATAGTAATATACGTTACAAGAGCGGTATGTTGACGTTTTCATGGTCGAGGAAAAGATTGAAAAAGCGAAACGTAGTTGAGGTTTTTTAATTTCCGAGAACATGAAAACAAACATACCGCTCGTGTATCGTACATTATTTTGTGCGAAGATCGTTTATTACATACCTGAAACACGAATTTCTAATTAGTTGCAATGAAATCTCCATGTTGGTTTCTGTTTAATGACGGCAACTTCGGAAAACCAAAATATCTTTCTTTTGCTATAAAATGTTTTCTGTCTTTACTATACTCCAGCAGGCCGTGATATACGTCTGTCTTTTTTTTCCCCCAGTCTATAAATGCGAACTTAAAACAAACGGTAAGGTTATGTAATGATTTATTTTTCATTTTAATATTTTAACAATATTATTTATATAACATATTGCAGTAATAACATTGGCATCTGGAATCTTGTTGATTTTTTCACGGCTTCCTTAATGTTACTTGTATCAGGAATGCAATAAGTTTCGTGGAGTAGTAGACTTTACTTAATTTTTGCAAATATTTAAAAACAATAATTAACATTGCAATTTAGGTGAAATTGCAGTGGTAAGTTTCCAATTTATAATTATTACTATATTGAACGTCTCTAAAAATAATATGTTAAAAGCCTAAAGCAGTAAAATGAATGTCGCGCTTAAGCGGTAAGAAGAGGGAAATTGTTATGTGTGTTACGTTGGGAATACTGAATGTGGTATTTCACACTTACCGCGTATTGGTTCTGTGCGGAAAACAAGCAAATACGCACGATCTCGCACAAAAGTACTTTCCCAAGGGTAGCTTCCATTTGAAAATAATAATCATAAATACTGATAACACAAATGTTTATTTTTATTTTTTATTTGTTTATTATGTTGTGTCTTTTGGCAACCCTTACTGGAGGGCAGCTACCCTTGCGGGATTTATGTATCACAACTATTTTTATGAAAACGAACACTTTTCAAACACATTTTGGGGATTAGTCCTCTGACTTTAGGCTAAATCCCGTTTTTTCCTTAGAGGAATAAACTAAAATTAGTTAAATTTCTTCAGTTTTTGTATAAAATATGAACATCTGAAAGCGATTTTATGGTGCCTAAAATGCCTATTCTGCCCACTGTGACTTTTTTTTAAGGTTTTAGAGTATAAAATACCCATTTAAATTTTGATAATATTAACTTTTAATTTTTTTCTCGTGGTAATGAAAGGGAAAGTTTTCAATATCATAGGATGGGTCTGGTTCGAAGACCTTGTTATAATTTGGTTGTAGGAATGAAGAAATTCTTGGAAAGTGACTGGTTCTGTTAAGCACTTAAACAGCCCGTAGGAATGTGGTGCTTGGAGAGCATGTACTTCACCCTAAATAAATCAACATGATAGATGTTGCTAGATTTTAAATATATCCGTTATTAATTCTGTATCATTAGGAACCACTTTCTTTTCGCTTATAAAATGTTCTCTCGAAGAAAAGACAAAGTTTCACAGAGAAAATTTATAGTCTAATCTTTTTAAGTATTGCAATTCCTATTATAAATAAATTGGTATTTTCAAATTCTTTGGTAAATTTATTTATTTATTTGTAATATTAACAGTTATTTAAGGATATGATGAAGATTAATTTATTCACAATGTAAGGCTACAAAATAAATTTTATGACCATAATGTTTACTGTTTCTGTCACTGTATGTCGTAATGTATAATACTCACTAATTAATCGTATTTTATGGTTGTTGTTGCTTAAGGGTAAAGAAACAAATTTTAATTGCATGAAATCATAATTACAGCTGCCTGAAATTGTATTTTTAGATGCCTAAAATTATATTTTAAGTACCTAAACCTATATTGTAGTGCCTATTCTGGTAACTCTAGAGCCCGCAGGTTTTTAAGGGCCTAAAAATCCGAGATCTATCACTAATAATAATTTTGGATATCTTTAGTAAAATATGGTTTAGGTTAGTTTCTAGTAAATGAGAAACTATTACAGTAACAGATTTGAGAAGATACACATTTTTTTTCATTGCTTCCGGCATTCAACAGGTAACAACACTTCAGTATAACGTCATAATGGTATATTTCTTCAGTAATTTTTAACTGTTGCTAGCAACAGAGTCACTCCTACAGTGAGAGATTAGTAGAGAGATTAAATTTTGAAACTTTGCTTCTGGCGTTCAACAATTAACAATACCTACTTTAATATGCCATTATAACGATATATTTCTTCAGTAACTTTTAACCATAATAAGAGTCATCCTACAAGTAACAGATCAGCAGAAAAATTATTTTTAATTACTTCTGGTGTTCAACACTTAACGTTACTTTAACATACCGTTATAATAACATATTTCTGCATTAACTTTTAACGGTTTCTGCTTGTTCCTAGCAACAGATCCGCAGAAAGATTATTCTTAATTACTTATGATGTTCAACAATTAACGTTACACCGCAGAAAGATTATTCTTATTCTTAATTACTTATGATGTTCAACAATTAACGTTACTTTAACATACCGTTATAATAACACATCTCTGCATTTGTTCCTAGCAACAGATCCGCATAAAGATTATTCTTAATTACTTATGATGTTCAACACTTAACGTTACTTTAACATACTGTTATTATAACACATTTCTCCATTAACGTTTAACGGTTTTTGCTTGTTCCTAGCAACAGATCCGCAGAAAGATTATTCTTAATTATTTATGATGTTCAACGATTAACGTTACTTCAACATACTGTTATTATAACACATTTCTCCATTAACGTTTAACAGTTTTTGCTTGTTCCTAGCAACAGATCCGCAGAAAGATTATTTTTAATTACTTATGATGTTCAACACTTAACGTTACTTTAACATACCGTTATAATAACACATTTCTCCATTAACGTTTAACGGTTTTGCTTGTTCCTAGCAACATATCCGCAGAAAGATTATTCTTAATTATTTATGATGTTCAACGATTAACGTTACTTCAACATACTGTTATTATAACACATTTCTCCATTAACGTTTAACGGTTTTTGCTTGTTCCTAGCAACAGATCCGCAGAAAGATTATTCTTAATTATTTATGATGTTCAACGATTAACGTTACTTCAACATACTGTTATTATAACACATTTCTCCATTAACGTTTAACGGTTTTTGCTTGTTCCTAGCAACAGATCCGCAGAAAGATTATTCTTAATTATTTATGATGTTCAACGATTAACGTTACTTCAACATACTGTTATTATAACATGTTTCTCCATTAACGTTTAACGGTTTTGCTTGTTCCTAGCAACATATCCGCAGAAAGATTATTCTTAATTATTTATGATGTTCAACGATTAACGTTACTTCAACATACTGTTATTATAACACATTTCTCCATTAACTTTTAACAGTTTCTGCTTGTTCCTAGCAACAGATCCGCAGAAAGATTATTTTTAATTACTTATGATGTTCAACACTTAACGTTACTTTAACATACCGTTATAATAACACATCTCTGCATTTGTTCCTAGCAACAGATCCGCAGAAAGATTATTTTTAATTACTTATGATGTTCAACAATTAACGTTACTTTAACATACCGTTATAATAACATATTTCTCCATTAACTTTTAACGGTTTCTGCTTGTTCATACCAACAGATCCGGAGGGAGATTTTCTTAACTTGCTTCTACTGTTCAACAATTAACATTACTTTAACATACCGTTATAATATTACATTTCTTCAGTAACTTTTAACCATTTCTACTAAAAGTCACTCGCACAGTAACAGATCCCCAGGAAGATTTCTTTTAATTGCATCTGGTGTTCAACAAGTGCCACTACTCGAACAGCGTTGTAATTAAGTATTTAGCAACTTTTACCTGACATTGAGCTAAACGACAATTTCACAGCCTGAATATTAATCTTCTACAGGAAAAACCTGTGTATTTACAAAAATCCTACAAAATGAAGCCAGTGGCATGCCGTTCTTACCTTTGGTTGGCCGCGCAGTTCGATAGGATGGCCACAAACTCAGTGACAGCTGATAAAGGAGTCTGATGAGACGGTCTGGTGAGATGGTTCAGTGAGACGACGTCTGATTGTGAGGGAAACTGCAGCGCTGCGAGGTGAAGGGCTGCTCTCCGTGGGGGTGCCGCCGCCCGCGCATGCGCACCCCCCGGACACCTGTCGCGCTCGCAGTACACCCCCTTATTAATATTATTGATATTACTGCTGTTCCCATTATAGCCGAAATCCACGGCTCGCAATGCCGTGTTTTTGTACCGCCCATTCAATCTTGAAAATGCTCAAATGATTGATGCAGCTTTTAATGAGTTTATCAAGAGTGTGGCCGATTTAATATCTAATTAATTAAACTCGATACCTCATTAAGGCCCGCGTAACAACCTTTTTCCTGAACACTGCGGTATAATACTGGAAGCCATCAAGTTTATTGATTGTACATAAACAAATAATTATGGCCGTTTATTATGTGTTCCGAATTCATTTAGTGCTCGTACTCAGTAAGGGGTAACACAAATAACACCACCTCTGACATCACCACCACCACATCGCTGTGATCTTCAATATTACATCATCATTATCACCACCTCTAACGCTATCCTAATTAATTCTTCCCTCTTAATTTTATTTGCATAAGATGAGTCACCCCAAAATAAGCATGATTTCGTGTTTGGGTACAGTCCAGTAGAGCAAAAGAAAGGATTCAAATAAATAATATACCGACGTTTTATTCGGTTGAGAAGCTTTTATCATCCAGTCTGCTGTCAAAAAATCTGAAAGATAGAATTTATACAACAGTTATACTACCGATTGTTCTGTATGGTTGTGAAACTTGGACTCCCACTTTGAGAGAGGAAGAGAGATTAAGGGTGCTTGAGAATAAGGTTCTTAGGAAAATATTTGGGCCTAAGAGGGATGAAGTTACAGGAGAATGGAGAAAGTTACACAACGCAGAGCTGCACGCATTGTATTCTTCATCTGACATAATTAGGAACATTAAATCCAGACGTTTGAGATGGGCAGGACATGTAGCACGTATGGGCGAATCCAGAAATGCATATAGAATGTTAGTTGGGAGACCGGAGGGAAAAAGACCTTTGGGGAGGCCGAGACGTAGGTGGGAAGATAATATTAAAATGGATTTGAGGGAGGTGGGATATGATTGTAGAGACTGGATTAATCTTGCTCAGGATAGGGACCAATGGCGGGCTTATGTGAGGGCGGCAATGAACCTCCGGGTTCCTTGAAAGCCAGTAAGTAAGTATCAATAATAATTAGGTAAAAATGAAACGCAGCTGCGTTGGAAAGAGTGGGTGAAGAAATAATGATGCTGAAACTGATCAGGAAAAGAAAAAGGAATTGGCTGTGTCACTAAGAAGAAACTGCCTACTGAAAGATGCACTGGAAAGAATGGTGAACGGGAGAAGAGTTCGGGGCAGAAGAAGATATCAGATGATGGACGACATTATGATATATGGATCACATGCGGAGACTAAGAGGAAGGCAGAAAATAGGAAAGACTGGAGAATGCTGGGTTTGCAGTGAAAGACTTGGCCATGGGCGGAACACCATGAATGAATGAACATTATTAGAAGAATAGTGACGAAAAACAACACCAATAAAATGCAATACAAATTATTAATAATAATAATAATAATAATAATAATAATAATAATAATAATAATAATAGATGGTATTAAAAGATAAGTTACTGGAGCTAAATGACAGTTGTAAGGTAATGTTATGTTTTATTTAACGACGCTCGTAACTGCAGAGGTTATATCAGCATCGCCGGATGTGCCGGAATTTTGTTCCGCAGGAGTTCTTCTACATGCCAGTAAATCTACTGACATGAGCCTGTCGGATTTAAGCACACTTAAATGCCATCGACCTGGCCCGGGATCGAACCCGCAACCTTGGGCATAGAAGGCCAGCGCTATACCAACTCGCCAACCAGGTCGACCAGTTGTAAGCAGTATGGGATGAAGGTAAATACAAATAACATGAAGATCTTGGTTATAAGAAGAAAAATAAATAAAATAAACTTGCCAATTCTAAATGAGGCAGTAGAGCAAGTGGACAGCTTCAAATACTTGGGGTGTGCTATAAGCAGTAACATGAGCTGCTGCCAGGAAGTCAAAAGTAGGATAACAATGGCAAAGGAAGCTTTTAATAGAAAAAGGAGCATCTTCTGCGGACCTCTGGAGAAAGAAGTAAGGAAGATATTAGTGAAGTGCTTTGTGTGGAGTGTAGTAATGTAAAGGCTGAAAGATGGACATTGCGACGAAATGAAGAGAAGCGAATAGAAGCATTGGAAATGTGGATATGGAGAAGAATGGAGCGTGTGAAGTGGACAGACAGCGTAAGAAATGAAGCTGTGTTGGAAAGAGTGGGTGAAAGAAAAATAACAATTTACTTACTTACTCACTTACAAATGGCTTTTAAGGAACCCGGAGGTTCATTGCCGCCCTCACACAAGCCCGCCATCGGTCCCTATCCTGAGCAAGATTAATCCAGTCTCTATCATCATATCCCACCTCCCTCAAATCCATTTTAATATTATTCTTCCATCTATGTCTCGGCCTCCCCAAAGGTCTTTTTCCCTCCGGTCTCTGAACTAACACTCTATATACATTTCTGGATTCGCTCATACGTGCTACATGCCCTGCCCATCTCTAACGTCTGGATTATTATTATTATTACTATTAATTATTATTATTATTATTATTATTATTATTACTTACGTACTTACTGGCTTTTAAGTAACCCGGAGGTTCATTGCCGCTCTCACATAAGCCCGCCATCGGTCCCTATCCTGAGCAAGATTAATCCATTCTCTACCATCATATCCCACCTCCCTCAAATCCATTTTAATATTATCCTCCCATCTACGTCTTGGCCTCCCTAGAGGTCTTTTTCCCTATGGCCTCCCAGCTAACACTCTAGGGGAGAGTCGGGTAGTATCGGACATCGGGTAATATCGGACAGTGAGTTTCTTTCACCTACCACACGATGATATTACCTGATTGACATGGTTACGTTTCTGTGATGTCGTATAGAGAAACGTAACCATGTCATTCATGTACCACCATATGGTGGTAGATGAAAGAAACGCACTGTCCGATATTACCCGATGTCCGATACTACCCGACTCTCCCCTATATGCATTTCTGGATTCACCCATACGTGCTACATGCCCTGCCCATATTAAACGTCTGTATTATTATTATTATTATTATTATTATTATTATTATTATTATTATTATTATTATTATTATTGGTGATATTGTTGTACATCTTGGTTCCAGTGGTGGAAGGAAACCTTGGCTTCAAAAATATGCACACCTCGACTGCACCTCAAGGCTCCGATCCGCTTTGAACGTGACGCAATAAAGGTAAACCAATTACACGCAATGCTTCATGTGATATTTGCTTTCGATGTGTACAGTCATGGAAATGTTTCTGCATTCGTTTAGTTCTGCAGCCTCATGGTGCTGTCCACGCAATTAAATGGGAATTAACTGATATCACATTACTGAAACACAATAATTAAATTAACTAATTGGGTCAATTATTGGCACTGTGGGGTAATTAGGAGCAGGTATCACGAGAGTACATGCATCGCGGACTGAACCACGTGACCCTCACCTTTCAAACTTCGGTGTTCATCTGTTTTCCAACTGCCTACGAATTTGAACTCCTATTAACGATTATACAGAGTGTCGTTAAATAGCATGAAACAAGAATTCAAATAACCATTAGATCACAATATGTAAAAATGTTAAGAGTAGAATTCGAATTTATCTACTGAAAATTTTTTAGCCTTACAACGAATCGTGGAGCCACGGCAAAAATTGGGTCTCTGAAGGCTTGAAGTACAGCTGTAGGACAGGCTGACTTCTTTATTGAGGCCGACGTCCTTATTTTAGTGAAATACATCTTCGTTTGTTGAATACAAGTTTAAGAATAGTGACAATTGTAACAGCTTATATTCCGTTATTAAAAGGAAAAAAGGGGGGGGGGAATACAAACAGAACTAGGGGACGACATTAACAAGGAGAATACGGGAACGACAACAAGGGAATACAGGGAGAACGGGAAAGATGGCCAAGAGAACGGGAAAGAAGACAAGGAGAACAGGAAGAAGGCAAGGAGAACTAGGGGAAAACAAGGAGAACAAGGGGGAGACAAGGATAAAAAGGGGAAAATAAGGAAAACTAGGAGAAGCCAAGGAAAGCTAGGGTAAGATAAGGAAAACTAGGGGAAGACAAGGAAAAATAGGGAAAGACAAGGAAAACTAAGGGAAGACAAGGAAAACTAGGGAAGACAAGGAAAACTAGGGAAGACAAGGAAAACTAGGGGAAGACAAGGAAAACTAGGGAAGACAAGGAAAACTAGGGGAAGACAAGGAAAACTAGAGAAGACAAGGAAAACTAGGGAAGACAAGGAAAACTAGGGAAGACAAGGAAAACTAGGGAAAGACAAGGAAAACTAGGGAAAGACAAGGAAAACTAGGGAAGACAAGGAAAACTAGGGAAAGACAAGGAAAACTAGGGAAAGACAAGGAAAACTAGGGGAAGACAAGGAAAACTAGGGGAAGACAAGGAAAACTAGGGGAAGACAGGGAAAACTAGGGAAGACAAGGAAAACTAGGGAAAGACAAGGAAAAATAGGGAAGACAAGGAAAACTAGGGAAGACAAGGAAAACTAGGGAAGACAAGGAAAACTAGGGGAAGACAAGAAAAACTGGGGAAGACAAGGAAAACTAGGGAAGACAAGGAAAACTAGGGAAAGACAAGGAAAAATAGGGGAAGACAACGAAAAATAGGGGAATACAAGGAAAACTAGGGAAGACAAGGAAAACTAGGGGAAGACAAGGAGAAATAGGGGAAGACAAGGAAAAATAGGGGAAGACAAGGAAAACTAGGGGAAGACAAGGAAAACTAGGGGAAGACAAGGAGAAATAGGGGAAGACAAGGAGAAATAGGGGAAGACAAGGAAAAATAGGGGAAGACAAGGAAAACTAGGTTAAGACAAGGAAAACTAGGGTAAGGCAAGGAGAACAAGGGGAAGACGAGGAGAGCTATTGGAGGACAAAGTTAACAACGAAAAAATGGATAGTACAAGCAGAACAAGATCAATACATGGAGAAGAAGGAAAAGGGAACGAGAACGAGTGAAGTAAAAAGAGAACAAGGAAAACACAAGGATAACAAGAAAAGTACAAGAAGAACAAGGAAAATAGAAGAAAAACACGTAGTTCTATGTAGATATATACAGTACAGCAAAGCTATACAGCTGTTGGCTTTTATAAGACCGACTTACGACATCTTACGCACATGACATTGTGAAGTTTAATTTGATGCTAACGGGAATTGAAGCAGGCAACCCAGGGTCACACACAAAGCTGTATGGCAGGTCTGGTTTATTCTCCTTCAGATCGTCGGGAATCAAAGACCAGGTCCCAAGACACTTCAGTCTGGCTCCGTTTCAGAAAGCTCCTTCTTCAGTCATACACGGCCTACTGTACACATGGGATCATCTGTTGACTCTCAACTGTCTTTTCAGGCAACAGGCAGCTTTCACTACACCGGCCATCGCCAAGAGTCCCGTGGGCAGTCATCATCAGGTACTTAACCCCCGTGTAGGAAATCGAGTGCCCAACCCTCAAGCTACCGTACTAGCTTCAGTCTAATACAGTCTCTATTTCGTTAAAGCACGTATTCAGAAATGCAGGACAACAATACAATACACAGATAATCAACAAATCAAAGCCACCTGGCTACTACTGCAATATTGCAATTATGTATTATCGAATTCGTTTAATCGCTTATGCTCGTCATCTGTTTCCTTTTACAATTTCGAAGGCCCTGGCTGGTTCTAAGAAAAATTAGTAGGTACTTTGAGCATGGCGGAAGGTTATTTCTTTAATTTTGTTTAAAATAAAAACAATGTGTTCATTGTTAGTGCCTTTATTTCTCCCAAACTGCTTTGGATACTTGGAATTGTTACAAATATATGTCTCTTGTTATGTTTGTAAAAAAAATATTTTTCACTCTTTCTTTGAGAATATGAGTAGACAACCCTCACTACTTATGGAAGGGCAACTTCGGAATTGTTTGCATAGAAAAATTAGAACTCCTTTTTATATACCTCTTGTTTTCCTCGTGTTCCCTTCTTCTTCTGGTCTTCCCCTTGTTCTCCTTGTATTTCCCTTGTTCTCCTGGTATTTTCTTTGTTCTCCTTGTATTTCCCTTGTTCTCCTTGTATTTCCCTTCCTTGTATTTCCCTTCCTTGTATTTCCCTTCTTCTCCTTGTATTTCCCTTGTTCTCCTAATATTTCCCTTGTTCTCTGTGTATTTCCCTTCTTCTCCTGGTATTTGCCTTGTTCTCTTGGAATTTTCCTTGTTCTCCTGGTATTTCCCTTGTTCTCCTTGTATTTCCCTTCCTTGTATTTCCCTTGTTCTCCTGGTATTTCCATTGTTCTCCTTGTATTTCCTTGTATTTCCAATGTTCTCCTAATATTTCCCTTGTTCTCTGTGTATTTCCCTTCTTCTCCTGGTATTTGCCTCGTTCTCTTGGAATTTTCCTTGTTCTCCTGGTAGTTCCCTTGTTCTCCTTGTATTTCCCTTGTTCTCCCCTTGTTCTCCTTGTATTTCCCTTGTTCTCCTTGTATTTCCCTTCCTTGTATTTCCCTTGTTCTCCTGGTATTTCTCTTGTTCTCCTTGTATTTCCCTTGTTCTCCTGGTATTTCTCTTGTTCTCCTTGTATTTCCCTTGTTCTCCCCTTGTTCTCCTTGTATTTCCCTTCCTTGTATTTCCCTTGTTCTCCTGGTATTTCTCTTGTTCTCCTTGTATTTCCCTTGTTCTCCTGGTATTTCCCTTGTTCTCCTGGTATTTCCATTGTTCTCCTGGTATTTCCTTGTTCTCCTGGTATTTCCCTTGTTCTCCTGGTATTTCTCTTGTTCTCCTTGTATTTCCCTTGTTCTCCTGGTATTTCCCTTGTTCTCCTTGTATTTCCCTTGTTCTCCTGGTATTTCCCTCGTTCTCCTTGCCCCCTTATCCTTCTTGTCCCCTTGTTGTCTTTATGTTCGCTTTGTTATTTTTGCATTTCCTTTATTTCCCTTGCTTTCCTTCTTCTTCTCCTTGTGTTCCCCTTGTTCTCCTTGTATTCCCCTTGTTCTCCGCGGATTTAGAGGATAGGCCTACATAGGTTAGAAACTTCTGTCCCTTACAGAACACAGAGGGACATTTCATGCTCAAAGGGGAAAAATCGGATCAAGAAAAAGAAGAAGAAGAACTAAGAAGGCACTGATTGTAATCCAGACTATATTGAAAGGTCCTTCGTTCTTTTAATCACATAGGATTGACCTTTCAGGTAACGAATCTGTATGCACAAAATGTGATTTTTTTTTTTTTTTTTCCATATTCAAATTTCTGTGGTAACGCTGAAATGCGCGCAGTGATACCGCAGAACGAGTAAATAGTTGTGGCGGGCTGCATATAGCGGGGATCGCAGTGGGTTATGTGATCAACAACAAAAACACGCAACAATGTCTGACATCCCCGACCAAGCGGAATTACGAATATTGCAAATTCAATACAAGTATTTACAAATGACTGCATTTACCTGTGCCGCTGCAAATGTTAAACTGATGGGTGAAGTTTTGTATCAGCATAAATGTATTTGCACCAACCAAGAATGCAATACAAAATGTCTGATGTTACCAACGCTTTGCTGTTAAAATATTCTGCATCCTTACCACGATCATATTTATCCTTAATAAATCTTTCTTACGTAATGAATTATACAAAATTCGAAGCACTTTTAAAATCGCCGAAATTTCATTAAAATAAAATATTTTCACTAAAATATGAACACCATTTTGTTCTCACAGAATGGGATTATTTTAAGGCATAGATACTAGTTTTCACTTGTTTTATTTTAGTTGCTCTGGCAACGTTATTTCGAGATGCAACAAATGAAAGCTACGCAAGCCAGCTCTTCTTCTATACGTTATTGCGTGTTATTTACAAATTTTTTCTAAATAACATTTTTGTCTCTAAAAGACGCTAATTGGCTTTATTTAAAATTATAATGAATGCATTATAGGATTTTCAACGTCCCGATAAAAGCTGAAAGCTATGAATTCTTTCAGACATGGCCCTGATAGCTTGTAGAAACAAATTTGTAAACCTTATACAGTATACTTAAGTAATTTTACTCTATTACCTGTTCTAATAAGATATATTTTTGTAGAAACCGCCATATTCGTTACCAAAATGACGCAATATGAATGGATGGGCAAATACTAACATGTCCAATTGGTGTATTTTTTTTGTTATAGCTTCGTGTTAATTTCCATACAGACGTAATGGATGTGTAATAGGCCTAATATTTACTTTTTCGTAAAGTTAAAAAAATCGCATTATATAACCCTACATACACCATGTTTGTCGATTTAGGTATTTTGACTATTAAATTTATAAACTTTATAAATGAGATATTTTAATATTTGTACATGATCCCTAGGAAAATTTTGATTTAAGATATGGCATACACCATTACAATACCAGGTCGAAATCAAATGTAAATATGCTTTACTTTAGAATACAAAAAAGACCTTTAACAGTTACTTGTACCTTGGATATAAATTTTATAATACACTGCCTGAAAATATCAAATATTTAAATAGTAAACCTTTTAAATCTATAGTATATACATGCTTTGTAAAAGGATCGTTTTTATTCAACTGATGAATTTTTTAAATTTTAATTCATGTAATAGTGATATGTAAATTACTTTTATGCTCGACCATGCCGAAATGTAGTAATTATACACCTGGTAGTAGCCCTTTAATGCACCTCATTAAAGTACACTTATTCATTATAGTTCAGTTGTTCAGCCAATGTGAAATCACCATTGTACCATTATAAAACCGCAAGTATCGATTATTTTCGGATATGCAATCGAAAGACAACTAGCGAAACGTCACGGAGGCTGGAAATCCAATACTGTCGCAGAAGGTTATGTTCTGTTACTATAATAATTAGCGTTAATTGTAAATAATATTCAAATAAATTCCATTTGTCATCTAGTTTTTCAATTCTAAATCGATTTCCAGGTTATATCAAGACTAATGTTCATGTTATTCTCAGATTATATCAAGGTCAATAACATTCGTTCCTCAGAAAAAAATCAATACTTTCGCGTCTGCGCACATCTCACAATTTAGAAGGTCAGTTCCGCTCTTCACTTAGATAAGAATAACATGAATACTTATGAATAATTTCAAGTTAGAAATATGGTCGAGCATAATAAGTCGTATGAAACTTGCCTATAATGGTAATTAAGACGCTCGTATGAAAATTATGCAACGAGCCTATAATGATAGTAATTAAGAAGTGAGTATGGATATTTATGAAACGAGCGCAAGCGAGTTTCATAATTTTCATACGAGCTTCTTAATTACCATTATAGGCGAGTTTCATACGACTTTTTATGCTCGACCATATTTCTAACTTGAATTTACCGGTATTCAGATGTATACATTTTATTTGTATCTGACAAGATCGGAAGTGACCTTGTTCTAGGTCGTGAATTGTGAGATGTGCGCAGACGCGAAAGTATTGATTTTTTTCCGAGGAACAATAATGTCATTGACCTTGACGTAGTCCCGTTAAACTTGATAATATTATAATATTATAACCTTGATTATTGAATTCGACATTGAAAAACGAGATGAAAAATTGAATATTATTTACAATTAACGCTAATTATTATAGTAACAGAACATAACCTTCTGCGACAGTATTGGATTTCCAGCCTCCGTGACTTTTCGCTAATTATCTTTCGATTGCATATCCGAGAATAATCGATACTTGCGGTTTTATAACGGTAGAAAGCTGACTTATCATTGGCTGAACACCTGTAAGCTGACTTGTCATTGGGTGGACACCTGTACTTTAATGAGTAGGTGTACTTTAATGACATGCATTAAAGAACTGCTACCAGGTGTATAATTAGTACATTTCGGCGTGGTCGAGCATAAACAAACATACTCGCGTCTTAATTACTACCATTATAGGCTCGTTGCACAATGTACTATTAATAATGTACTATAAACTGCATTTTTACATCGACTTTGTCGATTGCCTGTTTAGTGCTTAAAGACAATTAATAAATTCTGCAAAATAAAAAAAAGCTTTCACTGCCATTATTAACTGTAGTCTTACTGGCACAACACACTTCGCTGACAAAATAACATTATGATGTTATATAGTCATTTTGTAAGGTCATTAGCTGTTATTCGGGCCAAGATTTCTTTGGCCTAAATTTATAATTATCCATATTCTGTTCAGTAATGTTTACTTCACGAGAAGCGCTACATGTTTCATGGGGATTCTTGGACGCTGTTCCTGCAGTGTACGAAAGGCCTGCAACAATGAGGCCCTTTGTTTGTTGTGTTAACTAGGACAGGGAGTGAGTATCGACCTCGTGCTAGCTGCATGCCCTTCCTTACATCCTCATCTGCGTCGGCAGTGGGATCGGCGAGGTTCCAACCGGGTGTACCAAAAGCGGCGCATATCGTGTCAGAATTCTATGTCGGACAAAGCTAGCAACAAACACTAGAAAAAAAAAGAGTTCTGTCCTTCAAGGTACATAATGATGATCATGTAAGAAGACGAAAAAGATTATCGACATAACTACAAACAGTACCGAGTTTCATCCCTATACCGTAGCTACTCCGAGGCGTTGAGTTCGAATCCAATTTCAGTTAATTACTTTGTTGCGGTTTTTTCGGAGATTTTCTTGAACTGTAAGGCGAATGTCTGACAATCCTACGGCTGAATCTTGGCTTAAACTTGCCAAATACACATCTTGCTTATCACTAAACCCATAACTCGCTTTTGAAATATATTGTTGTTAAATAAGAGATTTAAAAAAAAATGTAAACATGGTTGGGACTATTGACCAGATATTTTGTATTCGACAGATAATGGAGAAAAAAGGAAGTATAAGGGTACAGTGCATCAGTTATTCATAGATTTCAAAAAGGCATATGACTCGGTTAAGAGAGAAGTTTTATATGATATTCTTATTGAATTTGGTATTCCCAAGAAACTAGTTCGATTAATTAAAATGTGTCTCAGTGAAACGTACAGCAGAGTTCGTATAGGCCAGTTTCTATCTGATGCTTTTCCAATTCACTGCGGGCTAAAGCAGGGAGATGCACTATCACCTTTACTTTTTAACTTCGCTCTAGAAATTGCCATTAGGAAAGTTCAGGATAGCAGAGAGGGTTTGGAATTGAACGGGTTACATCAGCTGCTTGTCTATGCGGATGACGTGAATATGTTAGGAGAAAATCCACAAACGATTAGGGAAAACGCGGAAATTCTAGTTGAAGCAAATAAAGCGATAGGGTTGGAAGTAAATCCCCAAAAGACAAAGTATATGATTATGTCTCGTGACCAGAATATTCTACGAAATGGAACTATAAAAATTGGAGATTTATCGTTTGAAGAGGTAGAAAAATTCAAATATCTTGGAGCAACAGTAACAAATATAAATGACACTCGGGAGGAAATTAAACACAGAATAAATATGGGAAATGCCTGTTATTATTCGGTTGAGAAGCTTTTATCATCCAGTCTTCTGTCAAAAAATCTGAAAGTTAGAATTTATAAAATAGTTATATTACCGGTTGTTCTGTATGGTTGTGAAACTTGGACTCTCACTTTGAGAGAGGCACAGAGATTAAGGGTGTTTGAGAATAAGGTGCTTAGGAAAATATTTGGGGCTAAGAGGGATGAAGTTACAGGAGAATGGAGAAAGTTACACAACGCAGAACTGCACGCATTTTATTCTTCACCTGACATAATTAGGAACATTAAATCCAGACGTTTGAGATGGGCAGGGCATGTAGCACGTATGGGCAAATCCAGAAATGCATACAGAGTGTCACTTGGGAGGCCGGAGGGAAAAAGACCTTTAGGGAGGCCGAGACGTAGATGGGAAGATAATATTAAAATTGATTTGAGGGAGGTGGGATATGATGATAGAGACTGGATTAATCTTGCTCAGGATAGGGACCAATGGCGGGCTTATGTGAGGGCGGCAATGAACCTCCGGGTTCCTTAAAAGCCAGTAAGTAAGTAAACATGGTTGGGATTGTAATGATGTTTGGGATTTGAAATAAAAGTTTGATATTTCTTTTCATTTCTGTCTTCATACTCCCCGCATTTAAATTTAACAAGGCGCAGCCTTCTCGTTAACTACTTCATAATCGCTTCCTCATTCCAGGAGGCCTAGTCTACAGACAACAATGCAATTGATAGTCGAAACGATTCACACATCAATATGACGCCAATGAGTTGTTTAAAATTGTAATGAATATGTAATTACAGAGAATTGGATTCATTTGGATAATAATACCACAGTTAAGTATTTTAGAATTAATATTTCTGTCTTTATAGGCTACTACCCGCAATTTGTATACCAATAATAATTTATTATTAAATTAAATTAATGTTAATATTTCCTTAAACTTTTACACGTTAAAAAACATTTGACGTAAATATTTTCCAAGTCCCTCTGATACTAAAATCACAGATATACAGCAATTGTTTCTAACACGGCCCCCTTGTGTAAAGATAAAAGTCACTGGAACAAATAAGCATCAAATTACGTTATTCATCTATTTATTAATACGTCATCGTTATTGTTGGAATTGCCTATATAAACAGACGACGTACCGGATGGCTGGGTGGTTTCTTTCACGAAATGCTGTGATGCACATAACCTCTTAAAATATAAAAACAAATGACGATGAATCCGCTAACGTAAGAAGTACAGATTGTGCATTCCAATTTTGGTCAATGTTGTAGTTTCAGGAAATACTGCGCTGACAAAACCCCTAAAATATAAAAACAAACTAATATAGAACCGCTAACATAATAAATAGGCCTATAGGATGCGCATTCCATTTGATCATTGTTGTAGTAGCAAAACCTGGGCTATGAATGAACAAATGAAGTTCCTGAACTAGCAAATGCATTTCGTATGATATGAACACGACACACATAAGGGGCAATGATGTTTTTATTACAGTTTTTATGCTCGACCATGCCGAAATGTAGTAATTATACACCTGGTAGCAGACCTTTAACGCATGTCATTAAAGTACACCTACTCATTAAAGGTCAGGCTTTCAGCCAATGACGACTCAGGTTACAACTATTCAGCCAATGACATGTCAGTTTCTGACGTTATAAAACCGCAAGTATCGATTATTCTCGGATATGCAATAGAAAGAGAATTAGCGAAAAGTCACGGAGGCTGGAAATCCAATACTGTCGCAGAAGGTTATGTTCTGTTACTATAATAATTAGCGTTAATTGTAAATAATATTCAAATAAATTCAATTTGTCATCTCGTTTTTCAATGTCTAATTTAATTTCAATGTTATCTCTGTAGGTTCTTATGGCCTAGCAAGGTCAATGTGGACATCTGTTCCTCGGAAAAAATCAATACTTTCGCGTCTGCGCACATCTCACAACATACGGAACATTGCTCCAGGTCAGATACAAAGAAAATTAATAATATCAAGTTAGAAATACGGTCAAGCATAAAAAGTCGTATGAAACTCGCCTATAATGGTAATTAAAAAGCTCGTATGAAAATTATGAAACTCGCTTGCGCTCGTTTCATAAATATCCATACTCACTTCTTAATTACCTTCATTATAGGCTCGTTGCATAATGTACTATTTCTGGACTGATACAGAGAGAAAGGTTCCCAATTAAAAAATGTAAGTGAATGTAAAGAAAGGGTGCATTTACCCAGCTTCTGGGTCCGTTGTTCATGGTTAGGAATGAATTCTTCTTCTTCTTCTTCTTCTTCTTCTTCTTCTTCTTCTTCTCCCCTTCAAGTATTAGGCCAAATGGCCTGTTACGATCTCACAGTTGAATTTTCAATCCAGCGCTTCTTTGGACGACCGAGAGATCTCTTCCCGTTTGGACGATAGTGGAGCATGACTTTTGGGATTCTATCTCTATGCATGCGATGCAGATGATTTATCGAGTTGTTCTGATAATGTTTTACGTGATTCATTACAGGTTCTAGTTGTAATTCTTCCATTACATCTTCATTGCGTTTGTGATCCCATTTCGTATATCCCGCTGTATATCTCATAAATTTCATTTCATTAGCCGTTATTCTGCTTTCGTCTTTCTTCCTCAATGTCCATGCCTCACTGCCGTAACAAAGTACAGGTCTCGCCAAGGTCTTGTATAGGCGGATTCTAGTATGCCTTTGTACTAGGGAAGGTTTCGTAATGGTGTTAATTATTCCCATTGTTTTGATGTATTTAGAAATTTTGTGTGAAATGTCTACTTCATCGAAAAAAGATAATGTGTATCCGAGATATGTAATAGTAATATGCGTTACAAGAACGGTATGTTGACGTTTTCATGTTCGAGGAAAAGATTGAAAAAGCGAAACGTAGTTGAGGTTTTTTAATTTCCGAAAACATGAAAACAAACATACAGCTCGTGTATCGTACATTATTTTGCGCGAAGATCGTTTATTACATACCTGAAAGACGAATTTCTAATTAGTTGCAATGAAATCTCCATGTTGGTTTCTGTTTAATAACGCCAACTTCGGAAAGCCAAAATATCTTTCTTCAACATTGTTGCTATAAAATGTTTTCTGTGTTTACTATACTCCAGCAGGCCGTGATATACGTGTGTCTTTTTTTCCCCCAGTCTATAAATGCGAACTTAAAACAAACGGTAAGGTTATGTAATGATTTATTTTTCATTTTAATATTGTAACAATATTATTTATATAACATATTGCAGTAATAACATCGGCATCTGGAATCTCGTTGATTTTTTCGCGGCTTCCTTAATGTTACTTGTGTCAGGAATGCAGTAAGTTTCGTGGAGTTGTAGACTTTACTTAATTTTTGCAAATATTTAAAAACAATAATTAACATTGCAATTTAGGTGAAATTGCAGTGGTAAGTTTCCAATTTATAATTATTACTATGTTAAACGTCTCTAAAAATAATATGTTAAAAGCCTAAAGCAGTAAAATGAATGTCGCGCTTAAGCGGTAAGAAGAGGGAAATTGTTATGTGTGTTACGTTGGGAATACTGAATGTGGTATTTCACACTTACCGCGTATTGGTTCTGTGCGGAAAACAAGCAAATACGCACGATCTCGCACGAAATAATTTATCCTTTCTAATATTTTTGAATCTAAACATATTTTGCTAGGCACAAGGTATTTTCCGCAGAAGGCCATAATTTTAGTTTTTTCTTTATTGATTTTCATATCATATTTAATTCCAATTTTGTTAAAATTAAAAATTGAACGTTGTAATTCATCTTCTGAGGATGCCACCAGAGCTAAATCGTCTGCAAAAAGTAATGAATCTAGTTGCAAACGTCTATTGAGTTGTATATATTCATGAGGCAATTGTTTCCATTCTCTAATTATTTGATTCATTCATATATATATATATATATATATATATATATATATATATATATATATATATATATATAATAAATAGCAAGGATGAAAGGCAGCAGTCTTGTCTTACTCCTGTATGAATTTCTGTCCAATGTGATGATTTATTGTCACACATTACTGCAATTAGATTTGTTTTATAGATATTATATATGCTTGCTATAAGTTGTTGTGGAACACTGTCTGTGGCTAATACATTTAATAATTTATTTCTGTTCACCCTATCGAATGCTTTTTCCAAATCAATGAAAGCAATATGTGTTTATGCTCGACCATGCCGAAATGTAATAATTATACACCTGGTAGCAGTCCTTTAATGCATGTCATTAAAGTACACCTACTCATTAAAGTACAGGTGTTCAGCCAATGACAACTCAGCTTACAGGTGTTCAGCCAATGACAAGTCAGCTTTGTACCCTTATAAAACCGCAAGTATCGATTATTCTCGGATATGCAATCGAAAGGGAATTAGCGAAAAGTCACGGAGGCTGGAAATCCAATACTGTCGCAAAAGGTTATGTTCTGTTACTATAATAATTAGCGTTAATTGTAAATAATATTCAAATAAATACAATTTGTCATCTCGTTTTTCAATGTCGAATCCAATAATCAAGGTTATATCAAGTTTAAGGGGATTACATAAAGGTCAATGACATTATTGTTCCTCGGAAAAAAATCAATACTTTCGCGTCTGCGCACATCTCACAATTCACGACCTAGAACAAGGTCACTTCCGATCTTGTCAGATACAAATAAAATGTATACATCTGAATAATTTCAAATTAGAATTATGGTCGAGCATAAAAAGTCGTATGAAACTTGCCTATAATGGGAATTAATACGCTCGTATGAATATTATGAAACTCGCTTGCGCTCGTTTCATAAACATCCATACTTGCGTCTTAATTACTATCATTATAGGCTTGTTACATAATGTACTATTCTAAGTTGAATTTCCGGTGTTTTTCCAGCAATAATTTTAATGTAAAATATCCATCGCAACATGATCTTCCTTTCGGAAACCATTTTGTTCTTCTCCGAAAAGTGTTTCATAATGTTTATAAAATTTATTCTTGATTATGCTGGTAAATATTTTATATCGTATATTTAATAGACTGATTCCTCTGTAGTTGTCATACGATTTTACGTCTCCTCTTTTGAATATAGGAACTACGATTGATTTTGTCCAACTTGCTGGTATATCATCTCCTGTCCATATCTTATTTAGAAAGTGAAGGAGTCTATCTATAAATGTCTGCCTGGCATTTTTAAACAATTCGGTATTCAGTAAATCCTCTCCTGGGGGTTTATTGTTCTTCAATTTCTTTAAAACTTGAACTAGTTCAAATTTGGAGATGGGTTTAATTTCAGTATTAGCAGAAACTGGTATTTCAAGAGGTTCAACAGTTTGGGACCATAATTTCTGAAAATATTGTAACCAATTTTCTAATGGAAAAACATTTACCTTAACATTTTCATAACATGTTCAAATTATTAAGGATTTTGTGTGTTTGTGGTTGAGGTCTGTACAAATCATTCTCAAAATAAGCTACAAATTCTTCCCAATTATGTCTATGGTTTTTCCGTACTTCTCTTTTAGCGATAGCTCTTTTTCTATGATAATCTATTTTATCCTTCTCTGCTTTAGTAGACAATATTTCTTATAGGCTTCTCTTTTATCTGATATGACTTTCACTATGTCATCATCCCATGTTCTTAATACTTTTTTCCTAGACTATTTTCTTTTTGTGCCAAAACTTTCCTTAGCGGCTTGCTTCAAAATATTTTGTATAGCGTTCCACTCATCTTCTACATTATTCTGAATTGGAGTTTCTTTTATAACAGTATCCAATTTTTTTTCTGATATAGCCAAATTAAACTACAGAGGTGTGAAAATTATTAGAATAATCTTAATTTTAAAGGTTTTTTAATAGTTCCTTCACAAATATTCATTGAATTGATTAATATTGGTATATATTACTATACTGATGTAGGATATATTTACTAGTAACAATGCCGGAAAGCATTGTTGTACATTGGTATTTTTCTTATTTTACAATTTTTATGGGAATTCAGAAATTATTATATTATGTTGGCGGAATTGGAAACATAAAAAAGTATATGCACAAAACAGATGTATACGTTCATTTGAACCTTCACAACAATGTAAACGCAAAGAACAATTTGTTTAAAGCATTTCTTAATTAATTTTTGATGTTTCCAATTCCGCCAACATAATATAAAAATTTCTGAATTCCCATAACCATTGTAAAATAAGAAAAATACCAATGTACAACAATGCTTTCCGGCATTGTTAGTAGTAAATATATCATACATCGGTATAGTAATATTATATACCAATATTCATCAATTCAATGAATATTTGTGAAGGAACTATTAAAAAACCTTTAAAATTAAGATTATTCTAATAATTTTCACACCTCTGTAGATTCTTTAAATAAACTTACTCGATAAGACAGTTCCTGAGGCTGATTTATATTCTTTTTCTTTCTGCACCATCTTGGTTTTATGCGTACAGAACTTACTAGAAGATAGTGATCTGATTCAATTTCTGGGCCTCGAAATACTTTTGTGTCCAGTACCATATTTGCTATTTTATTCTTACATATTATATAATTTATAATAGACTTTTTAAGTTCCTAGCTTCCCATGTAAATTTGTGACCATCTTTATGATCAAACAAGGTATTCATAATTTTGAGTTCGTTATAGACCGAGAAATCAATTAATCTGTTGCCATTTCTATTACAAGTTTGTTCTCTGTGCACACCCATACAGTGTTCAATCTTGACATTCCCTACTCTAGCATTAAAATCTCCCATCAATACCAGCATGTCAGATCTATTAACTTTTTTCACAATCCTTAGTAGTTTTGTATAAAACTGTTAATTTTCTTCATCCTCTCCTTCTACAGGAGTATATACTCCAATCACTGTCATATAACCTCGAGATAATTTCATTCTAATTTGGATTATTCTTTCATTCCAAAAGTAGTAGTTATTTATGTGGACTTCAATTGTTTCTTTATCATTAACGTAACTCCAGATTTTGCTCTTGATTTACTGTCAACTCCACTGTAAAATTGTATGTAATTATTGGTTTCTTTTGATCCTTTTAATTTCCTTTTTGTCTCGGATATAACTGCTATTGAAATTCCTTTCTTTGCCAATATGTCATCTAGTTGATCATCCTTGTGAAATATACCCTGTACATTCCATGTTGCCAGTTTAAGAATATTTTCACTTTTCCAAGAATTGTCCTTAGCTTATTGTGAGATTTGAAAGCAGTTATGAAATTACTGCCCAACGGGTTGCCGGCCCGAAGGGGTAGAATTGGTGGGGTTCCCACCTATACGGCATTTCCTCTGTATATGATGCTGTGGTTATACCGCCAATACTCGGTCCCCAGAGCCTCATCTGTAAAAGCAGGTTGCACCACGGGCAGGTTGAGGATGGGATTTGGATAGGAGAGGTTATGGATTGCACTTCACTATCCCTTGCAACCCAAATGGATTCTTTTAAAGGGAAAGTATCCTGATTTAGCTATAACATTGTATTTCCACCAAGAAATGCTTAAAATCACAAAGCAATACATAGGAACTCATCACTGGATTCTAAAACTGTTGCTTCTGATAGATTACAGTGGCTGTTGTCTAGCGACTATCACAGGTTCGTGGGTTCAAACCCAACCGAAGGCTATATATTTGAAAGGGGAATAAAATCTAACATGTCTTCCTCGGAAGTTACGTAATTCTGTGGGACGCGTGTCGTAAACTCAAGACAAGAAATACATCCTTGTAATAAATATAGGGCTACATGCAAAATTCGTTGGACATTCCTCTCTTACGTTTAATTTCGGCGCAAAATATCCTTCGTCGTTGTAAGAGAGTTTAAATACATTAAAAATACTGCGTTGTTAGGAAAGAAGCTAGTTAGTTCGTTTACGAGGCTCGTTGCCAGGGTTACGAGATAACATTTGAATTGGAAGTTTGTTATCGATGACATCTTATTTCCATAAGAGCTTTCATATTATCGTAATTAAATCCATCCGAGCTCATCGAACTCGTTGGATTCTAAGGTCGATGGCTCTGATGGATTATTATAGATGCGAGATTTGTGATTGGCTGGCCGTTTTCGACCGTAACAACAGTGTCTCAACAAGAACTTTATTAATAGAAGAATATGTTGCTATGGAAAGGTTAATAAACCTTATATGAAGTGTAAAATGCTCCTGAAAATGAATACGATGTGTCTTTGTTTAATAAAAACAGAAGAATGTATACTAAGAAATCAAACACATTAAAAAAGTGATATGTTACGATATGATACGAACTGTAACGTATTATTTTATAAAAATGGTGTTCAAACCGTGCAGCGCAGTTCGCTGAATCATCGTGGCCATCAGTTACGGGCGTAATGTATATTTTTGGTAAGATATCACACGCCATAGTAACGAGCATCAAGCTAACATCTTGTAATAAATCATTTATCTGGAAAATCTCAGACCTCGAGTGACATTTATTAGGACTATTTCGCGAATAAAATAAAAATGTATATAATATATTCCTAAAATTCGGTCACAATATGTCAATAATTGAATATTAACGAATACTTAACCTATTCAGACATAGTAAAATTTAAAATATGAATATCGATTACTGCAATAAAGAAATTCGATGTTATTATTCAGTAATGTCAACTACGAAAAGCGAAATCCAGGTTTTACAATGTTAATTACATGTACTGGACTTTTCTCTTATTATAATATAAATAAATTTTCATTATCTGCTGAAATTATAATTCAATTTAAAATTTTATAATATAATTAAAGTAACCTGATTAATACATTAATTAAATGAAGAATTTTTTAAAACGCAGTTATCAAATCTGAATGAAAGAATGTAATTTTTTGAGATAGCTTACAATGGACATAGAATTAGAAGATGAAGATATAGATGTGGATGTAGAATTTCGCACTTTATTTAATACTTCATCGTTACATTACACACTACACCGAGAACTAAGAACTGTGTAATATGTGTGGGGACAGCTATATAGCAATGCTTAAGTATTCACAGTGAGACATGTTGCTACACAGTGAAGCCATCTCTGTATAGATAATTAAAACACGGATTTTATTACTCCATACGGAAGGCAGTTTGATCAAAGTCCTCGTATATATTACTATACAAGACCTTTGAGTTTGATATGCGATGATGTTACATAAATTTGAACATCTGACTTTCTATTAATTGTTTCATTTCATCCACAAAATACAAATTTTATAGGCTACAATTACAGGTTAAGTTACCTGTCGGAGCAGGACCAATGCCAGCTTTGCCTTATTTCGACCGTTACTCGGTACTACAGGAAAGCATTTTTTATAGCTCGCCAACGCATTCTCGCTGTAGTGTGTAACGGAACTAAAGCTGCATCTACACAGTTCAATATTCCAATCGCGTATGCGTGCAATCTGGGAAGAATATTGAAAGAATCAAGTTTGAAAGGTACGTTCAATTAAGATGCATGAAGATTTTGTGTCTACATGGTGCGCCGTTTTGAACGTCGTCTTCACTGCGTAAATATATTAATTAATATTAAATATCAATCTTGCATTCAGTGCTTTCAAGTTGAAAGAAAAGTTTAACCGTGTAGTTGCATCTTAATGTATTCATAATCATCAATTTACGGGGAAACAGTTGGCGACAACGACTAAACAAAAGAACGACCATGCGATAAATTGATAGCGATAAATCTAGCTGCAGAAATTATCGCAAAGTGTGACTGTGATTGGTTGGAATTCATTGGTCGGAAATGGAATGACGTCATATAAACGAAATTGTCTTCCTAATTTCACTTTATTTTTGGCTCAGACCTATTCTTTGTAAATATAGGTTACGTATTACATTCCTACCCATATAGTATGAATCTCGAAAGTAGCCTAGGAGAAACGATAAAGTGAAACAACATTTTGTTTCTTTGCAAAATATTTTGGAAAAAAAAAAGAATTATGTTAAAATATTATTATGGACTTCATGAACTTGTTTAAAAATATAATTTGTCTTTTGTAGTATCTGTAGTGTATGGTAAGCTGTATTCTGCCATAAAATACGGGTTTTAATTAATCGTCTAAAATGAAATTACAAATTACACATGTCGATTGTTATAAGCAGGCTTCGAGACTTGGGACCCAATAGAGCAGTTCAGTGGGAAATCCGCATAACGGCGTACTGGTAAAGCGTACAGTGGGTGGGGGTACTGTAGAAAGAATGCCAACAAATACGCAAAGGAAAACGCTCTGGATTTGAAGGTTCTGAAGAATAATTTGGTTTTCATACAAACTGTGTCTGAAACTATTACATGGTTAGAAAAGTCAGAGCAAGAGATGCCGGAAGCCCTCAAATTAATTTAGAAAATGATGCAGAGAATTAATGAGACACCAAGTACACCGGTTACTGAACGTGTGAAACAGAAGTGGAAATCAATTTTATGTAAAAATAACGGATATGGAACATTGTGTAACATAAACAACAAATTAGTGGACATAGAGTCGCCCGAGAATAAAGGCCTGTCTCTTAGAGACTGCAATGATGTTAGGTTTTCTCGTTTTGCTCCTATCACGTCATGCGACGTAGAGCGCCGCTTTCTACAGTACAAACTTTGGCAGATAACCGAAAAAGATTTACGTTTGAGACACTGAGAATGTATCTTGTGGTACATTGCAATTCGGTACTGTAACTGCACTTTCTAAAGACGACCAATAGGATAAATGAAGAAATTAAAATTGCTACACGTTTATTTCCACCATTAACACTGTGTATAATTAAACACAAATGCTTATAAATGACAGGAGAATAAATGCTTTTCACATTCTTTTGACATTCATTGTGAAATGTATATTTACTTTCAGAATGTACATATGTGTGTTTCCCCATACTACCGTACTCTACTGTAAATGGCAACGTTGTTACCTCAACACATCTCTATCTACCTGCAGCGAGTCAACAACCTATAGTGCATGCACAGTAAACTTATTGTATCGGGGTCCAAAGTCTCGAAGCCTGGTTTTAACGTAGCTGTAGAAATCTGGCAACATTGTAGCCAGAGAACCTTTGCTAGAACCGTATTTACCCCTCTGCAAGTCCATGAAGTGAAGGCGTACGTACTGCTATTTACAGTGTTATTACATATTTCATTTAATAGTCTCCAAAAACTCAAATATACAGAATGTTTTAAAAAGCAAAGTGAGCCAGGTGGGATGTGAAGGAGTCGCTTCAACGGAATATAATATAATGGATAGAAACTTTTCTTGTGTTTGCTACGCTTAAGTCAATACAGCGCTTTCTAAGTAAGGTAATCTACGCATGTAAATCAATGACTATCATTCATGATTTTCAGTGAAGTCTCCCCTCAAGAGGAGATGTTAATGAAAACGTTCAAAAATTCCATTTTTTTATTTTATTTCTAATATATTCTCTGATATTTGAAGATTAGGCTGCCAAAATGTTATTTCGAAATTCCAACAGAAGTGCCCCAAAATCATTAAATGCTAAGATACAAGCCACTCTTCTTCATAGGCCTAAATTTCACGCTTAATTTTCAGAAAGTGTGTACTCACCAAAACCGTTGTGCTGTTAACCCACCGTAGTGAAGACCCCGTCCGACAGGTTGGACATTTCCAGATCCGACATCTGCAACAACACAGCACAATATGGATGTTAAAAGTTCTGTGCTATTTCTCTCAGTTACTAGGCATTTAAATATATTCCAAATAATAGGCCTGTAAGACAAGGCACCTACAATACATACGTAAAAATATCAGAGTGAAAAAAACTGTCAATGTTTACAGTAGATCATATGTGCTATTGCATATGAAATCGATCAGTAAAAAACCTGGCATTTTTTATACTCTAATTTTTTTCCCTATTTATGCAAGGTGCTGAGGACAGTGCATTTTCAAAAATATACTACCGAAAGTCAAACGGTTTTCGTACTATTGAGCGACAAATTTAGCGTATTTTATAAAAACAAGCCTCTTTCAGCGCTCAGAACTCTGGAACCATTTACTGCAGAACATTGAACGAGAGCTTATTTTGAAGCTGACATTTGGTAGGTTATGTTAAGAAGTAAGTCTCATTTTTATTGTATACAGAGAGACAGATAATCTGATTTTACTTACTTTTAGGCTTTTTGCCAATTTGTAAAAATGTAAAAACATACTGAGAAAAAACCTTGCATTATTAAGAGGGATTCAGCATTGTTTGGTTAGTGACTCGGCAATAAGTTTCGAGGGTATTAAATAGATTATTTTCACACGCCTAGACTCGAACGGCGCAGTACCCCACGTACTGGCCGAGAGCTGAAGATAAGCGAGCGTTAGGCGTCATTTTGCTCCTGTGTTTATGAAAACCTGTCATAAAGCTAGCACAGCCATGCGCTGCTAGACGAAACATCACGTGTTTGTCTCCTGGCCTTGCTTGTCTCGGCTAGCTCCCGCCTCACAGTCAGCTGGTTAGTTCACGCGCGTACTATTTATTTTCTTTATTTGAAATTTTCAATACTTTCTTATCAACATACCATCAGTAAAAAATACGTGTTTATTTGTACTTTCAATGCGGAATCTAACTATATATTTTTAAAATATTTTTTCGCTGGCAAAGCCGTCTTAATGAGGAAAAATCTAAATTTGTCCATTTCCATAAAAAGTAAGAAAATCTGTTTATATGTCAATATAAACTTTAATTTCTCAGCATCAAAATAAACCATGATTTTGATCATTGGATGAAAGGTTTTCGGAGCCACAACAGTTTAAGGTTGCTAATTTTATGAAAATACGATAAATTTAAATATTTTTAATTTAAACACTATGAAGTTCTGATGCCTCAAACTTTGCACAAAGCATTGTATCACAGTTGTCAACGGACAGAAAACGTTTCATTGTATTTAAAAATTGCAAGGTCAATTTTCTCTATATTTCGGTCGATTTCAGATGGAATAGCCCTATGTATAAAGTTCAAAACAATGTCATTTCTCAACGCTTTCATTTCAACAATATACAGAAACTAAAGTCAGAAATACAACGAATTATGCGTATCGTCCCATATATTGATCATAATGCACTTACTAAAGAGGAAACCAGACAATGGAAAATAGGATAACCAGATGTAGATCAAAACAAAATGTTTTAGCATAATTGAATTTCCACATCGATTGCTAGACAGTACAAAGCCTCAAGTATTATATTGATGTTATAATATTCACAAAGAACACTACCTCTCACTCATGGTTAATGGATGAACATTCTTAAGTGACATGTAGAATAATCAATAAAATAAAGATGGCAATTTTATTCACATCAGAAGTGTATTTTTTCTACGATAGCTCAAATTTCATGTTTCAGATGTTATAAGATCACAATTTCACTGCCATCTAAACTCAGAACCATTAAGAAATAAGTATCCATGGAATTACAGCCAGTTTTATTCAAGATCACGATTTCATGGCCGTCTAAACCGGTCATATAATCAACAAAGGGGTTAAGAAAATTGGAATGCTATATCTTGCTGCAATGGGTATTACAGATATAACTTGAGAATAATAAATGTAAATATGAATGCTAAATTTGTTACTTATTTGTGTTACGCGTAATATTTACGTCTCAACCCAATATGAGCAAATGCTGGGTAACTTTCGGTGTTGGACCTCGGAATCATTTCACCGGCATTATCATCTTCATCTCATTCAGACGCTAAATAACCTAAGCTGTTGATAAAGCGTCGTAAAATAACCTACTAAAAAATAAAATATTTACGTCATGAAAGACCGCGGTAATGCAATAGACCTAATTTCTTATTGAATGAAGCTTGTAGATTGACTATTGTATTTTCTTTGGCAATGCGTATATTTAAAAAAAAAATTAAGGCTCACTTTACCAACTGATAACAGTGGGTAAAATCCAATTTCACTCACTATCATTATTTAAGGCGACATTAAAGAAGTACCTAATTTCTCACAAGAAACGAAATATGCTCCTATTCAACAAATACGAAACTAATACGTAGAGACAAATGGTTGCATTTTGTTTCCTCATTTGTTTCTTGCCAAAGAGGTCACAGTGGAAGATATTATGCTGTTCTTGCAGTGATGGTAAATATTTTCTCATTACTCAGAAGATATTAATTTTAGGATCCATGTTTATAGGACTTTTATTTCTTGTTTGATGCATACTATCTCCTCTCTAAATATTGGAAACTTTTTTTTAGAACATCCTATATATTTCAACTAGACTGTGAATATAATTAAGACTTTATAGTAGTATTAAGATTTTTTGACATGTTCCACATTCTACCTGTGAAGCGATGTACGAATATTATAGAATGTTAATACAATACAATATCGTAGAAAATTTTTTTTTAAATTCGTTGAATATTGGCAGAAAATTATTTCAGTATTTGTTTATGTATTTATTTATTGATTTATTTAAGTATTTATGCATTTATTTATATTTTTAATTATTCATTTACATATTTTTGTATCTATTTATTACTTATTTTTATTTATGTATTTTTATTATTTATTTAAAATTTATTATTTATTTTTAATTTATTCATCTATTTATTCATTCATTTACTCAAATTATTCACTTACTTATTCCCTCATTTATTTATTTGTTTGTTTGTTTAACTTTTATTTATTTATTATTTATTTTTATTTATTTATTTTTATTACATATTTTTAGTTTATTACTTATTTTTAATTTATTCATTTATTTATTTATTATTTTGTATAACTTATTTTTATTTATTTATTTTTATTATTTATTTTTAATTTATTATTTATTTGTATTTTATTAATTTATTTATTATTTATTTATTCATTTATTTACCCACTTATTTATTTTTATTTATTTATTTATTCATTTTTTTAATTATTTATTATTTATTTTTATTATTTACTTTTATTTATTTATTTTTATTATTTATTTTTAATTTATTACATATTTTTAATTTATTACATATTTTTAATTTATTATTTATTTTTAATTAATTTATTGATTTATTATTTATTTATTTATTTATTATATATTTTATTATTTATTTTTAATTTAATATTTATTTTAATTAATTTATTATTTAATTACTTATTTGTTTATTTATTTATTTATTTGTTTATTTATTCATTCGTTTATTTATTTATAATATATTTTATTATTTATTTTCATTTTTAATTTATTACTTAGTTTTAATTAATTAATTAATTTATTTATTTATTATATATTTTAATTATTTATTTTTATTTTTAATTTATTATTTATTTTTAATTTATTCATTTATTTATTTAATTATTTATTTATTTGTTTATTTATTTGTTTATTTATTTAATTATTATATATATCAATTTTTTATTTTTATTTTTAATTTATTATTTATTTTTAATTTATTCATTTATTTATTATTTATTTATTTATTCATTTATTTACTCACTTATTCACTTATTTATTTATTTCTTTATTTATTTGTTTACTTATTTATTTATGACATATTTTAATTATTTATTTTTATTTTTAATTTATTATTTATTTATTTATTCATTTGTATTGTCACCAACATTTATACTAGTTATGGTGTACCACCACTTTTCTTTATAGGATTTCACCATAACTTCTATTACATTTACCTACAACTATACATAAGTAGCATGCATTCTCGACAGTTTCTTTAGCTAAGTAATAACTCTTCTACTCCCGTTATTAAATACTTACCTACCTACCTACCATATCTACCATTTGTTAGTTCCACACTTTACTAGAGAATGATCAATTGATTGGTTTCAAATACCAAATGCTAAATAATTGTATTCTGAATATTGTTCATACATATTACAGAAAAAATTGTAATTGTCTGTTTTAGGTAATATGTATAGGCCTTTTTATTAAACATACCTGAATGCTGTTGATTTCAGAGGTAATTTTGTGACGTCAGCGTATCTCTTTAAGTTGTAAAAAGACTACCAGAATATAAACAGCAGTATTGTTGATGTTTATGATTATTGTTGTGATTATTATGATGATTGTGATGATTATGATATTATGGTGACTATGATGATGATTATTATTATGATTGTGATGATGGTGATGATGATGATGATGATGATGATGATGATGATGATGATGTTGATGTACCAAATTGTCCTAAGCCTGTTAGGCAACTAGTGCTTCACTGGAACACTCCACACAATACCAGATTTCTTCTCCACCAATCAGGGGAAGCAGCTGAGTGGAACTGAGAAGGCAGAAGTACGAGGGGTAATAAAATCAGGAAGCGCACCAGACAGGGAACGCTGTGCTGCAGAAAGTTTTGCACGGCTTGCATTCGAAATCTGCAAATGCAGACAAGTCTTGCCTATTTTTCAATGATCACCATGCTTCAGGTATCCGAAGTAGCGACTTCAAACCCACGCCGAGTGCAAACTAAGATCAGTATGCAAACACACTGTTACCTGAGCTACGCCAGTTATTTTAAGAATAAAACTGCTTAGATACATACAGGGTGATTTACGAAGAGTTACCGCCACTTACGGACCTTATTTCTGGAGACATTCTGACACAAAGATGTCATGTAAACATTTGTCCTAAACTCAATATTTTCAGAGTTACAGTAATTTAAATTTGATAGTAAAATACCTTTTTTATCTTTAGTTTTAAGGGTAAAAGAATATTACAAACAGAGAATGAACTATTCAGAAATATCATTTCTTTTAATTATCTAGTATTCTGAAGCTAAAAATGTATCGTTAATTCCTTAGTTGCTTTGTACAGATTTTTCCCCCATTTTTAACTAAAAATTACATCATTCTTACGCACTTATCACAATTGTTACAGATCACAAGAATCCTACCAACTTGATTCTTTACAGTTCAATTTTGCATCCTAATGTACAGTCTTGAAGAGTTTACAACAATGGCGTGATTTGTAACAAAATTGTTGTGATAAATACGTAAGAAAAATGTAATTTTGTAGTTAGAAATTTAACAAAAAAAATTCTTTACGAAGCAACTATGGAATTCACAACAGATTTTTGGCTTTAGAATACTAGCCAATTAAAGAAATGACACTTCGGAATACTTCATTCTCTATCTGTAATATTCTTTTATATATATTACAACAATCACTCAGTAAATTATAGAAATGAAGATCTAAGTACAGATATTCTCTACAACTACTTATATAACCCCAAAACGATTCACTCTCATAACATCAATAGAGCATGAATATGTATATTTAATGAAAAATAGTCATATTATGGCATTAACTATAACAATATTCCATTTCTAATGGTAATAATGTCATCAAACCACCTCAAGTTTTGTAGATTTTAATATCCAATACACATCTGAACACAGAAAATTACACACCGCAGAATCAGACCGGTAAATTATTTTTAGTAAGCCTTGAAGTTTTTAATAACCAATTGAATTTGCGCTCTAAATATGTCAGCAATCCTGCAGGTCATGGACTTCGTGTAATATTGTTTATTGTAGTGTGTTTATGTTTTGTTTTATTTTGAAAAGCCATTATTTCTCAAAACTGACGACAGATGGATTATGGAAAATAGGGAAATGATGTAGAAAAATTGACATTTCCCTGAAAATTACTATTTTTCTGAAAACGTTTGGGTTCCAAGCTTCAAAATGAGGGGTCATTTATTAAAATCCGTTCAGCCGTTTTCTAGTAATTTCCATTACCAGTTTAAATTATATTATACAGTAGATTATACATCTTGATTATACACAACTTTTAACACTGTATCACTTCGGAATATGTACTAGCATACTAGCAGAAATATTCTTACACCACATAGAACAGACATACATACTAAACAAAGTCAACAACAAACACGCAGACAACATCATATATTGGCACAGATAGATAGATGACATACTAATACTAAAGAAAGGAAACAAAAGACAGATCCGAAACCTGCATCAACACATAAACAAAATACACCCAAAGCTACACTACACATTAGAAATTGAAAACAACAAATCCATAAATTTTCTAGACATCACAATAACAAAAGTAGACAACAAACACACATTCAAAGTATACAGAAAACAACAACAACAACACACATACACAACACATCCAACCACTCCACACAACACAAACAAGCTGCATTCCGAACAATGGTACACAGACTACTCAACATACCAATGAACCAACAGGATTACAACGAATAACTAAACACAATCAGATACATAGCACAAGAAAACGGATACAACCCCAACATAATAGACAACATAATACGTAAGACAAAACAAAACCACAAAAAACAGAAGAATACAACACAAACATAAGAACACAAAAAATACATCACACTAACATACGAAAACAAAAACACACATAAAATTGCAACCTCATTCAAGAAATTAAATTACAACATCGCATACAGAACAAATAACACTCTACAAAAACATCTCAACACACAAACAACACAAACAAACAAATACAACCACACAGGCGTATAGAAACTCAAATGTAACACCTGCAACAACTTCTACATAGGACACACAGGCAGATCATTTCAAACACGTTACAAAGAACACATCACAGCCATAACAAAATTACAAAACACCTCCACATATGCAGAACGCATCACAAATGCCAACCACACCTACAGAGACATCAACACAGACATGGAAATACTGCACATCCAACCAAAAAGCCAGAAACTCAACACACTAGAACAATATGAAATATACAGACACACGAAAACACACCCCAACGATATTCTCAACACACAACTCAATTTCAAAACACATACACTCTTTGACTCTACACTACGAACGCACCCACACAGGAAACAAGAGGCGTCAATATCAACCACCAGTTCTGAAGATGACCGAAAATAGGTCGAAACATGTTAACAAGGTACGTTAAAATTTAACATAAGAAAGACTTATCATACATATTCCGTATAGATTATAATTTAAATAGGACGAGAATCCATTAAACGTGTTGTGATTGGCTGCGTGAGAAGTATTCTATTCAATTCAATTCAATTTATTTGGCCATTAGACATACAGTTTTAGGCTTCGTCAGAATACATTGAAAAACATTTAAATACATTTTAAAAAACACTAATAATAGAAACAGTAAAATTTAAATAATACAATGAAAACATGAAATAACTTAAACTTTTAAATTATAGAAAACTAACAAAATTGCAATTAAACTTATTTGTTAAAATACAATTTCATACAAATTTGTGTTGAAAAACTCAGCAACAGAATAAAAAGGATTATTTAATAACCAATTGTAAAATCTAATTTTGAAGCTATTGATTGGTAATTTATAATATTGACTGGGGAGCTTATTATATAATTTCATCGCCATAATTAAAAAGTTTGTGTTGCTCTTGTATAATCTACAATATGGAATATTAATTTGTTCACTATTTCTAATTTCATGATCATGTATATTGGCCACTAATGAGTAATTGTCGATATTTTGTCGAGTGTAAAGTACTAGATCATATACAGGGTGTTTCAAAAATACGGGGCATAATTTTAGGTATGTATTTCCCACATGTATACAATCAAAATAGTTCATAACAACATGTGTCCGGAAATGCTTCATTTCCGAGTTATGGCCTTCACAACATTGAAATTCACCGGAACGTTTTTCTTTCCGCAGGTCGTTGTCATTACAGAAGATGTTCAAAATGTCCACCTCCTGCTTGAATACAGACCTCACATCGATGTCTCATTGACCTGCGAACACGATCCAAAACTCCAGGAGTATTGCGTATGTCCTCAGAACATGCCACAATTCGATTCCGAAGGGATTCCAAATCAGGCACCGGAGACGAAAAAAAAACAATGATTTTAAATGGCCCCACAAGTAGAAATCGAGAGGGTTCAGATCAGGTGAGCGTGGAGGCCAAGCAATTGGGCCACCTCTACCTATCCATCGATCAGGAAACCTTCGATCCAAGTACCGGCGAGCCGTACGACTCAAGTGTACAGGAGCGCCATCATGCAAGAAGTGAGTGTGTTGACAATTGATCAGTGGAGTGTCTTCTAAAACATGAGGTATGGTGTTTTCCAGGAAGTTTGTGTACGCCTGCCCCGTAAGTCTGTTTGATTTGAATACATGCCTACACAACACTGAATGTAACCTTCGCCTCGGAATGAACTGTCAGAGTGCCCTCTTAATGTCTCCTTTGACGGCAATGACCTGCGGAAAGAAAAACGTTCCGGTGAATTTCAATGTTGTGAAGGCCATAACTCGGAAATAAAGCATTTCCGGACACATGTTGTAATGAACTATTTTCATTATCTACATGTGGGAAATACATACCTGAAATTATGCCCCGTGTTTTTTAAACACCCTGTATATACAAATTTATGAAACTGTTAAAATCCGTGATTGTCTGAAAAGTGGCCGACAATGTTCCAGATAGTTTGATTTACATAAAATTCTAATGGCTTTCTTTTGTAAAATCAAGACGCTTCCAATTTTGGTTCCATTTCCCCAGAAAATTAGGGCATATCGGATTATCGACTGAAAGAAAGAAAAGTAGGCACATCTTAAATAATTTTTCTATTACAGTGGGCCCTATGCTCTGCTCAGCTGCAATTTTGATATCTCGGATATTGTCCCACACGCTATTAACATCTAACTCTTCCTCAGCTTCGTCATCAGTTGCTAAAGCAGCAAACCTATTTGAAATTTCAACCTGATAACGTTACTTAGTTTCCTCGGCCTTTAATTTCAAAATATTTAATCTACTAATATTAGCTTGTTGGTCTACTCGCTTGGCTACTGATAGTCTTTCTCTTAATTCTCCAATTACCAAATAATGGTCAGAATTACAGTCTGCCCCCCCGAAAGTTCGAATGTCTACTATACTACTGGGTGTTCATTTCAAATTGTGTCATGACGTCACTGTTGTGAGTCAGCGATTTGAAGCGAGTTTCAGCTTTTATGTCAGATAAGTTACCTATTAATCATGGCGTTTAATCTGAACTTGAGAACGTGTACGGTATAACTTGAATGTCATAGCAACAGATGGCGGTCTGTAAAGTATGTGTACTACCATAACCTCTTTCGAACTGTGTTTTGCGCGGGCAAGTCGTACGCAGGGCATTTGTTATCATCGATTGCGTACGGCAACATTCCACAACACAAATCAAAATGCTCCGTGTCCATGTTGACCGTCCAAGTTAATGTCAACAAATACGTAAGTAATCGTCTTAACCTTCTCCCCATATCCCGACAGTAAGAAAAAAAACTCACTTCAGTACGTGTTTCCAAACAGTTCACATTCTTGCCACTACTGGCGTTACCGTACGTATCGGTAAGTAATCTTCAGAATGAACGCCGTACTTGCTAGGCAACTTCTCTCGCATTTAGGTAATACGCCTCTGCGGAAGTGTAGGAAGATTGAATTCTCTAGGCTCATCGGCTAGCCACATGACGACATACAGCGAGCCAAGACACATTTTGAACTGAACACCCATAGTGTGCCTTCTTTCATCTACCAAGATGTGATCTATCTGGTTATGTGTCATTCCGTCTGGAGAAGTCCACGTATATTTATGTATATCCTTATGGTGCAATGTTGTACTCTTGACAATTAAAATCTGAAAGTTAGAATTTATAAAACAGTTATATTACCGGTTATTCTTTATGGTTGTGAAACTTGGACTCTCACTTTGAGAGAGGAACAGAGATAAATAAGGTTTGAGAATAAGGTGCTTAGGAAAATATTTTGGGCTAAGAGGGATGAAGTTACAGGAGAATGGAGAAAGTTACACAACACAGAACTGCACGCATTGTATTCTTCACCTCACATATTTAGGAACATTAAATCCAGACGTTTGAGATGGGCAGGACATGTAGCACGTATGGGCGAATCCAGAAATGCATATAGGGTGTTAGTTGGGAGGACGGAGGGAAAAAGACCTTTGGGGAGGTCGAGACGTAGATGGGAAGATAATATTAAAATGGATATGAGGGAGGTGGGATATGATGGTAGAGACTGGATTAATCTTGCTCAGGATAGGGACCAATGGAGGGCTTATGTGAGGGCGGCAATGAACCTCCGGGTTCCTTAAAAGCCAGTAAGTAAGTATTACATTGGGCCCTAGAGGAAATCGAAAAACTACCCCATCGTTGGTAAACAGTAATGGATATGTAGGAGAACACATTACTGATTAATTTTCGTCCTCTATTCATCTCAAATAAAAACTTTTCTTTGCTCAACTCACTTCCATAGGCCACAAGGCACCAATACTTTGGTGCAGGGGGTTGTTCAGACTTGGAGTCCGCGGGACACAAAGCATATCTCTTACAGGGCAGAACATTTTCAACATTCTATATCCTGAATGACAGCCCATTGTTGTACAACACGTTCCACAATATGTGGCTCGGACACCCTGAGGAGTACACGGCCGATACAATAGCTGCACAGAAAGGCCCGGCCAGGGCGAGAAGGCTCTCAATAAAGGCTTGACAGACGCGGAGACTGAGCTGTTAATGATTTCGGCTATCCTAGATCAAGGCAAGCAGAAAGACTATCAACAGAGCGTCTGCATGCATTTGAATCGCACGAAACAACGCCCGTTTACAGGAGAGACATAAAAGTCAAACAGAATTCATGTTAAATCTTTCGTACACTACTTTTAACACTTGAATATAAATAATTGATTAAATGGCGATCTTACTCGTGTTAATTATGTAACCATGTGCGGCTTACATCTGTTTCGGTGTTTCTTTACACCATCCTCAGAGCCTACTAGATCTCGGCGTCATCTCGAACTTCGCTGCCTGTTGTGTGGGTGCGTTCGATTGTTGAAAAGTGTTGAAATGTGGAGTCAAATAGTGTGTGTGTTCTGAAATTGATCTGTGTGTTGAGAATTTGATCGGGGTGTGTTTTAGTGTGTCTGTATATTTCACATTGTTCTAGTGTGTTGAGTTTCTGGTTTTTGGGTTGTATGTGTAGGATTTCCATGTCTGTATTTATGTTATTGTATGTGTGGTTAGCATTAGTTATGTGTTCGGCATATGTAGATGTATTGTGTCATCTGGTTATTGCTTTAATGTGTTCTTTGTATCGAGTTTGGAATGATCTGCCTGTCTGTCCAATGTAGAAACTGTCGCAACTATTACATGTGAGTTTGTATACGCCTGTGTGGTTGTATTTATTTGTTCGTGTGTTGAGATGTCTTTGTAGTGTGTTTTCTGTTCTGTATGCTGTGTTGTATTTCTGTTTTCTGAAAGAGGATGCGATCTCGTGTGTATTTTTGTTTTCGTATGTTAGTGTGACGTATTTCTTGTGTTTTGTGTGTTTTTGTGTTTGTTGAGTTTTTGCTTTATCTTCCTTATGATGTTGTCTATTATTTTTGGGTTGTAACCGTTTTCTTGTGCTATGTATTTGATTGTGTTCACTTCTTCATTGTAGTGTTGTTGGCTCATGGGTATGTTGAGTAATCTGTGTACCATTGTCCTGAATGCAGCATGTTTGTGTTGTGTGGGGTGGTTAGATGTGTTGTGTATGTGTGTGGTGGTGGTGGTTGGTTTTCTGTATATTTTGAAGGTGTGTTTGTTGTCAACATACAACCCAAAAACCAAAAACACAACACACTAGAACAATATGAAATATACAGACACACTAAAACACACCCCAGTCAAATTCTCAAAACACAGATCAATTTCAGAACAGACACACTATTTGACACCACATTTCAACACTTTTCATCAATCGAACACACCCACACAACAGGCAGCGAAGTTCGAGATGACGCTGAGATCTAGTAGGCTCTGAGGATGGTGTAAAGAAGCACCGAAACAGCTGTAAGCCGCACATTCTTACACAATTAACACGAGTAAGATCGCCATTTAATCAATTATTTAAATAGAATTATTCATAACGAGGTTTAAAATAAATCAGCTGCCGTAACATACATATTTAGGCAGTCATACGTGTATACTTTCCTTTACAATTTGCATATTTATGTATCAGATGACCAAATATTAATATCAAAATCCGAAAAGAGCTGGAATTTTAGCAGCATAAACTAAACAAAATAGCATGCAAATACGGTATGAAAACTTCTAATAAAAATCTAAATTAAGGGGCAGTTAGTGAAAAAACATAAAAAATATATGTAAGGGAATTAAAGCTATTTACGATACAAGTTTTAAAGAATAATTTTATTTTGTGTGCATCGTAGGAAGAATATCTTCTTCTACCCCGAACTCTTCTCCCGTTCACCATTCCTTCCAGTGCATCTTTCAGTAGGCAGTTTCTCCTCAGCCAGTGATCCAGCCAATTCCTTTTACTCTCCCTGATCAGTTTCAGCATCATTCTTTCTTCATCCACTCTTTCCAACACAGCTATTTTCTTATTCTGTCTGTCCATTTCACACGTTCCATTCTTCTCCATATCCACATTTCAAATGCTTCTATTCGTTTCTCTTCACTTCGTCGTAATGTCCATGTTTCTGCCCCATACAATGGCACACCCCACATAAAGCACTTCACTAGTATCTTCCTTAGTTCTTTTTCCAGAGGTCCGCAGAAGATGCTTCTTTTTCTATTAAAAGCTTCCTTTGCCATTGCTATCCTCCTTTTGACTTCCTGGCAGCAGCTCATGTTACTGCTTATAAGACACCCCAAGTATTTGAAGCTGTCCACTTGTTCTTACTTACTTACTTACTTACTGGCTTTTAAGGAACCCGGAGGTTCATTGCCGCCCTCACATAAGCCCGCCATCGGTCCCTATCCTGAGCAAGATTAATCCAGTCTCTATCATCATATCCTACCTCCCTCAAATCCATTTTAATATTATATTCCCATCTACGTCTCGGCCTCCCCAAAGGCCTTTTTCCCTCCGGCCTCCCAACTAACACTCTATATGCATTTCTGGATTCGCCCATACGTGCTACATGCCTTGCCCATCTCAAACGTCTGGATTTAATGTTCCTAATTATGTCAGGTGAAGAATACAATGCGTGCAGCCCTGCGTTGTGTAACTTTCTCCATTCTCCTGTAACTTCATCCCGCTTAGCCCCAAATATTTTTCTAAGAACCTTATTCTCAAACACCCTTAATCTCTGTTCCTCTCCCTGAGTGAGAGTCCAAGTTTCACAGCCATACAGAACAACCGGTAATATAACTGTTTTATAAATTCTAACTTTCAGATTTTTTGACAGCAGACTGGATGATAAAAGCTTCTCAACCGAATAATAACAGGCATTTCCCATATTTATTCTGCGTTTAATTTCCTCTCGAGTGTCATTTATATTTGTTACTGTTGCTCCAAGATATTTGAATTCTTCCACCTCTTCGAAGGATAAATCTCCAATTTTCATAGTTCCATTTCGTACAATATTCTGGTCACGAGACATAATCACTTGCTCTACTGCCTCATTTAGAATTCTCAAGTTTACGTTCTTTATTTTTCTTCCAATAATCATGGTATTCGTTTTGTTTGCATTTATCGTCATCCCATACTGCTCACATCTGTCATTTAGCTCCAGTAGCATATCCCCTAGCATCACTCCTCTTCTGATAACAACGCCATATTTGTCTATGGTACTAACTGCTTGCATGAAGAGTTCGACACTTGTTGAATTCAACACAAATTTCGGTATCACCTGAAATCACAACTTTCCAACTTGACTTTTATAAGAAACTCCTAAGAGAAATGTAGACTGAACTGTAGCCAGGCTGTAATGAATCATGCGGAAATCAGGCTGGAAAGTCCATATGTGGCAGCACGCTAATCAATCTTCATCACACCCGGCACTGAGAGCAAGATGGGCACAAGTGTGGGCTAGAAGTGAAGGCTTCTGTACATCCCTGCTCTACTTGGTAAAGCAATCAGCTAATTGGTAAAACTTCCCTGCGTGATAGACATACAAACTACACACGTCCTCATCTCCCTGCTTCGTAAAGACACAAGCCTTATCAGATTATAATTTTCGTCTCTTTGCCAAAGTTTGTGTATGCTCCTGAACGAGTCAATAGGGTTCCGTCAGAATTTTGCATATGTTACGTCACAAAATAATTACATCAACATGGCTGTGACACCAGAACTCTTAACAGAAAACTTCACAATATAAAAAATTAGAATTATGCATCACGTTTAAATGAAATGACATGATTCAGACTAGAATTACTTCAATACACACAAAAGAGCTTGGAAAACAAAAAGAAAACGTTGTCATGGAGACGACAAAATGTACTTCGTTATACGGAGTCAGTAAAAAGTGTGGAAGAATGCTTGTAAATTTCTTATTTCTAATTTTATGAAGAAACTGTTTATACAAAAGTTGTAAGGTATCAAAGAAGGAATATTTGCAATACGTTTTCAAATACTACTTTTCATTTATAAAGAGTATGCCAAGGAGTCTGTTTTTTTTAATGTCACCATGTAAACTCTACTTATTTCCCCAATTTTGGATTCTTCAGGTCTCAGTACATACAAAATCATTTTTTTTTGCCATTTATAAACTATAGTTTTTTTTAATTACCTATTTTGATGACTATAGGATGTGTACTGAATAAAAGCAAATTTTAATGCTTCAGTACACCAATTTGAGGAGGTTTTGGATTGAACAATTGCAGACAAAAGCTAATAGATACAAGTGAATTTTTATTTTACTTGGTTATTTAACGACGCTGTAAAACTACGAGATTATTTAGCGTCGATGAAATTGATGATAGCGAGATGATATTTGGCGAGACGAAATCGAGGATTCGCCATAGGTTACCTGACATTTGCCTTATAGTTGGGGAAAACCTCGGAAAAAACCCACCAGGTAATCAGCCCAAGCGAAACAAGTGAATAAAGCTAATGAAGTGTAATTCTGTCATTAACTTATCATCTTTATTTCAATCGGGCGTTAGGTAACCATAGCAGTTGAAAAAGCGTCATAAAATAAACGAATTAAAAATAGTCAAAAGTAATATTATTTATATATAAATTAATTAAAATCAAATTCAATATATTTCTGTACTGTGTAGAAGTATTTGCTAAAGATCATGTCTTTTAATTTAGTTTTAGAAACTAATATTATTAATATTTATAATGTTGAATGGAATTTTATTAAAGAGTTTCAGACCCACAACAAAATGGCTACTCATGGCCAATCTACATTTAGGAAGAATTAGGTTATGGTTATTTCTAGCCTCATGAGAATTTACCGCATTAACACATTCTAGTATATACAGTCACGAAGCTCAATACGTAGTAAATATGCATCCACAGATAGTTGCTAACCACTAGGATCGCTAATATCGCCTCATTACAGACAATGCGAAATAGTACCGGCACAGTCAATTGTTCCTAGCACCCTCACAACTCAAGCTTCGTGACTGTATATACTAGACTGTGGTATTACCATGAACATATTCATGTAAATGTTTATATACGAACATTATGTTAGCAAAAACATAGGCTACAATGAAGGAACAGAATTACAAATACATTGAATAATGGCTTGCAATGTTCTCTTGGACACAACTATTAGAATCCGCACAGCTTCTTTATCAAGTTTTTAAGTGCCTATGTCTGAATTCGTCATAATTTTCAGATTGAAAGCTGTTGAACGTATCATTTTATTCAAACATATATACACAACTACAAAAAATCTAATAAAACTTCATCTAAGGAACGCCAGTTTCGGCCATATTCGATCATTTTCGCGTAACTGACAACTCAGAAGTTCCTGTGTGCGATATACAAAGGATTCATTATCTGAAATTGCTATAACGCAGATCTCTTTCTCGTATTGGCTTTAATCTAGAACGCATAGCGAAGCGTAAAACATCTGAAGGGAAGAAATCAAGCTGGAAGCTATTGTTGTCAACTGTCTGTCCATTCGATCGTTGCGCCTCATCACGCCGAGAAAACGAATCACTCAAGGAGCAGAATGCAACCATGCAACTCCCATGTTTCACGCACGAAACGTCACAAACCAGTCCATTTCCTAATAACTATTGTACGCCATCTCGAACGGACGCTTTGCTCTATTACTCTGCTTTTATATTAGGATCTACGAGTAATGTTGTAGACTACACAGAGGGTCGTTAAAAATACGCGTGGGATTTGCATTCATCTTGACGATATTGACAATCAAGGAGGCAGTGGTCAATATTTCCTATTGTTGCGTCCTAGATATTGAGAGTAATTCCAAATGTTACGAAAAAAACAAATAATTCATTACCGTTTAGGTCGGCTTTAGTCTATAAAAACACCAGAATTTACAAGGCTTTCATTTTATTTTAATAAAGGATAATTAATATTAATTTTTTCTGTACATAGATACTTTTTGTCTTTTGTTTCCCTGCGAGACCCCGTAAAACGGTCAGAAATCCTACGCGTATATTTAATGATCCCCTCTCTGCGTACACTGGCCTTCATTATAAATTCCAGAAAATGTTTATATCGCTCTTCGAAGACTCTAGGATACATGGCGAGATCAGAATTAATTAATTCTAGAAAAAACATTTCTCGAATTGTGAATGGATAACATTCCAACTGCGTTTAATGGTAACGTTTCTTTCTTTTTTATTTTAATAATAATAAATTATTATTATTATTATTATAAATAATAATAAAAATAATAATACTCATAAATAATACTAATAAATAATTATAATAATAATAAACGAGTAATTATAATAATAAATAAATAATAATAATAAATAATAAATCTATACTAATAATAAATCTGTAGCCGAAATTTTTCTGGTAATTTTCGATTTTCCAAAAATAATTGGTCCTAACATATATAATAAACCACCCTGAAACCGAAAATCGCTTTTTTGAAATTTTTGTTTGTATGTCTGTTTGTCTGTCTGTATGTTTGTTATCTTTTCACGCGATAATAGCTGAACGGATTTCGATGAAAATTGGAATATAAATTAAGTTCGTTGTAACTTAGATTTTAGACTATATGGCATTCAAAATACTTTATTTAAAAGGGGGGTTATAAGTGGGCCTGAATTAAATAACTCGAAATATCTCGCTTATTATTGATTTTTGTGGAAAATGTTACATAACAAAAGTTTCTTTAAACATAATTTGCGATAAGTTTTATTCTATACAAAATTGTAATAGGACTGATATTTAATGAGATAAATGAGTTTTAAAATTAAAATAACTGCCATCTAAGGCCGTGTAATGAAATGATGACTTCATCTATAAGGGGCCTTGGACAGCAACAATAGAAAGCTATGAAAGATAGCCTACAGAGAATGTTTCTGTTTGTATGAAGTAATATCAGAAGCTAAATTAACCGATTTGTATAATTAATTATTATTTCACCATTGGAAAGTGTAGTTTCTCTAGATGGACATAATGCTATAATGTTATTACAGTAACTTGTGAGTGAATTGAGGACAGGTGAGATTAAAATAGCTTCTTATGCACAGAAAATTTGATAGGCTATTTTGTACATTCGTTTTCTGTATTTCTTAAAATAATATTTATGTACACTCATTTTAATCTCAGAGAATTAACGAACAACGAGAGTGTATTGATTTAGTATGCAGTAATAGTACGTTAGCTTAGCAATCCATTATTTTATAATTCAAATTTTAACTATGCTCAATTGAATCGTGTTAAAATACATAAAATATATATGCAATAAATGCAATGCAAAAAAAATTGGGTAATGAGCGAAGCAGATTATGTTGCGCTGTTGTAAAAGTTGTTCCCTGGATCAAACGTCCTATTTTAATTATGTAATTACTTTATATTTATTTCTAACAGGTGCAGCGAAGCGCACGGGTACGGCTAGTAAATAATAATAATAATAATAATAATAATAATAATAATAATAATAATAATAGTAATAATAAATAATGAATAAATATAATAATAAATAATAATAATAAATGAATATGATAATAATAATTATTATTATAACTAAATATAATAATATTAATAATTATAATAATAATAAATAAATATAATAATAGTATTAATAAAATAAATAGTGAAGGCCTAATTATTATTGTAACATCGATATTACAAATTATACAAATAAAAGATATAATTTAAAAATAACAAAAGAATAATAGCAACAATAAGAAATGAAACGTTACATTCAAATTTTTATTTAGCAAATTGCCATCCACGGGTAAAATAAACAATATTGACTAAAATACAATAAAAAGTTCTTGCAAATTGAAATGATAATGTACCATAACTATGAATTTTCTTATAATTTTAAAAGTAACAATAGGGCTTATACTACGTTCGGTATTTTGTTGTATTTATTTTCACACGAAAATCTGGAACGAATGGTCACCTTAGCATACTGGAATCGAAGGCAACGCTACAAGTGTGATGCCCTCCACAGCGTGGAAGCTGCTTGTGCCCTTCTTGCACTCTGCTGGTCCGTCTACACAGAACAGCAGTTTCTCCCCCTCCCACCCACCTGCAACTGACACGTGGACATGTGCTTAAGACTTGCGAATGAATACGATTTCCTTCTGATTACTTCACGCCTCCTGCAAAAACTCTCGTCTTGGTAAAAGCCACTGCCAATCCCTCCAGAACCTGCACTGAGAAATGTTATACTAGCACCAGGACTATCCGCACAGTTCCAATGCAGAGACACCACAAACTGATAATAATAATAATAATAATAGTAATAATAATAATAATAATAATAATAATAATAATAACAAACCTGAAGATCTGGATACAAGTAACATCAATGTCCATAAACTACGACAAAATCTTAGGACACAAGAGTACGACAAAAGGTGTGCGCTTCCACATAAAGGAACAGGTGTTATTTTATTTCAAGAATATACTCCCGGAAAGTAATGGATTTTTTTCTAAGGAGGGTCTGTCTTCCTCTGAATGGCGGGACGCTAACGTAGCACCAGTGAGAAGTCTTCATGGGAGATCCTTGGACGGTTTCCGTTGCAGATACTGCAACGAGATTGAAACCTTAGCACACGTCCTAGGATCCTGTCAGCATGGAGAACTCCTGAGAAATTCACGCCATCATAACATCCGAAAACTAATAGCAAAAGCCCTTAGAAACAAATCCTTCGAGGTCCATGAAGAGGTGCACTGCGTTGCGTCTGAAGGCGGCGGAATTAGAAGAGCGGACATCGTGGCTCTAGACAAGACTAATAGTAAAGGCTTTATACTGGACCCAACTGTTAGATTTGAGATGAGCCAGACCCAACCATCCGAGGTCAACAAAGAGAAACAACAAATTTATGAGCCTACTATTCCGTATTTTCGAGAAAAATATCAGATGGAAGGCACCTGGGAAGTGCATGGTTTAATGATCGGAGCGAGGGGCACCATCCCACGATCAACTGTAAACACTGTCAAAACATTTGGAATCCATGACATCATTCCAAAAATAATTACTTCTAGCATTAAAGGGTCTGTGGCAATTCTGAAAGATCATTTATACGGAATATCATAATCCCCCCCTTTTCTATTCGTTAGTGTGTGATTGTTACATATATATGTACAAATTTATTATTTCTTAAATTTAAGCTCCTAGTTCACATTTCAATTTGACTCATCTATTTTACTGTAATCATTACTATTCTTATATGTGTGGTATTCTATGTTTTTGGCAACCCAGGATGCCTGAGCTGACTATTTCTTGGAAATAAATTATATATAACGTTATTCTTCTGCCAGACAAGTGTTAGGCCACAAGGCCTGGTACGGTCTCACATAAAATTTTCACGCCATCTCTTAGCAGAACGACCCACAGATCTTTGGCCATGTGGTACATAATCATAAATTGCCTTTGGGAGTCTACTATTACTCATTCTTTCCAAATGATGTTTCCAATTAGACTGATATTGAACAATGTAATCTAAAACTGGTAGAGTTTTTAGTTCCTTTAAAATTTCACAATTTCTTTTCAGATCCCATTTAGTATAGCCCGCTGTTCTTCGCATGAATCGCATTTCACAAGCCGTTATTCTGCTTTTATCTGCTTTCCTCAGTGTCCTTGCTTCGCTGCCATAGCTGAGCATCGGTCGTGCCAATGTGTTGTAGACACGTATGCGGGTGTGTTTCTGAACCAAGGATGGTTTCATCACACTATTTATAATGCCCATAGCCAGTGGCGTAGCGTCAATGTAAGCTAAAAAGCTTAGCTTCCCCAGTTAATAATAATTTCATAATAAACCTGCAGTTTATGGAGAAAATTATTCATTAATTTTAATAGAATTTTTATTTACGCGTTAAATATTGTGATGCGGCAGCTCAGGATGATTTGTGATGCAGCAGTATACAAGAAGCCTGCACACACCAGCTTCCAAGCAGACTGGTTTCTTCTGTGTAATCCACCCCGCAGATTTTCCATCTCTTTCTAACTAAACTATCCTGGTCGCAAGGCTCGCAAGAAGCTAGCTTTAACATTAAAATAAGTAGTTTCCGAGTTATCCCTTTTCGTCAGTTGTGTTCAGTTGAAGTGTTAGTGTGCATTGTGGCTGATGTAATAAATAATGAGCGAAATAACAGTTCCTGACACTAATTTACTTGAATTTTTTTGGGACAATTGTATTATCAAGACTGACTTACGAACAAAAGTGTGATTTAAAAAACAAATGACCGACTCCCTTGCTGTCAATGAAGGAGACAACCAAAAGACAGACGCATACTTACGTAATGATACTAATATTGTGATTTCTCTAAGTATGACAGGGAGTGAGCTAATGGTATACGTATACATGTCTATTTGTTAAGAGATATGTGTAAACCGTGAAATCATATTTTACTACGTACCATTGAGGTCATGCCTTATTGGTGTTACTTACGATGTTCCAACCAATCTTCGACTGCTGACTTGAAATTGACTACTATATTTTATTTTAAGACTGTATTTTTGTAATACGTTTTCTCTTATTGCATGAAAGACAACTTGAGTTAGCTTCCCCTCCTCAAAATTTCATGCTACGCCACTGCCCATAGGTCTTGTGTATTTATTAATTTTCTGTGATATGTCCAATTCTTCAAAAATGGAAAGATTGTAACCTAAATATGGGAAACTATTACATCTTTGTAATGTTTTATTATCGAGACAAATTTTACTTTGTATTGGGTATTTCAATTTTCTTTCTTTACTTTTCATTAGTCCAGATTGAGTTCATTGTGGAGAAAAGTGTTTCGACTGACGAATTACTGCCTGGAAAAGACATAATTAATGACACTATTTTGAGTAGATTTTCAAGTAGAATGAATTTTTTTTATATGCTGAAAAACATCACACCACTTTTCACCTAGTTGGTTTGTCACAAAATTCCTCATTTTTGAATTACTTAAAAATGGACGCTGCGGTAGTCCTAGCGCCTTCGCGCAACGCGAATAAAACAAAAGAGTGCAGAATATCTCACACTATGTTCGCTGGTTCTTTTGTCTCATACTGAGAACCGTTCAGAAATGTGCGTGAATCACAGAAGTTCCATCAAGACATTCAGTGGTGTTGGAATTCCGCAAGAACAATGTTGTAAATACCTGGGAGTGTATTTAAACTCCAAACTTTCTTGGGGAGAGCATGTTGATAATGTTACAGGCAAAGCATGGAGGGCACTTCACTTTATTATGAGAATCTTGAGAAAGGCTAGCCCCAAATCGAGGGAAATAGCATATCTAACGTTAGTGCGACCGTTAATGGAATACGGAACTACGTGTTGGGATCCCTATAGAATATATCAGATAAATTCCTTAGAAAGAATCCAGTATAGGGCAGCTAAATTTGTTAAAGGTAAAAGAGAAGATGGGAACGATACGATAAAAGAACTTAAATGGGAAACTTTGGAAAACAGACGTAGGAAAACTAGAATAACATCATTGTATAGAGCACATCTAGGTCAGAAAGCATGGGTAGACATAACGGCTCGGTTAGAAAAGCCAACGTACTATGGTAGGAACGATCATGATTTTAAAATCAAATGTAGGAAACAGAAAACGGATGTAGGTAAATTCTCATTTTTAAATAGAACTATAAATGATTGGAATGACCTACCTGCAGCGGTCTTTGAGGGCTGTCCTTCCTTAAGGAGATTCAAGAATAACTTAAAAAGTTGTGTATAAAGTGCAAATTAAAATTAAGGTGACATTCAACATTTAATTTTTTAAGGTGACATGTATTTATCTAGCCTGACGAGTTACTGCCTTTGGTTTGAATTGTAAATTATTTAAAACTAGCGTGTAAGAGGGCCTTAGACTAGGAATGTTTAGTTTAAATGTAGTTCTGTTTATAAGTATGCATAAGGATGCAATTATTTGACTTATTTGAACTGTTGTATCAGTGAAGCGAGGTGAGTCAGTGAAGTTATGGTTTTACAGTGCAGTGAACAGTTCCGATCAGTGATAATTTATAGCGTCAATGAAATGTGTTCTATAGTGTCAGTGAAATGCGTCATAGTGCCACTACAGGGAATGAGATGAGAGTAAAGTGAAAGACTATTGAAACTTATGTAGGACCTATACATAATTATGTAGGTTGTGTTGTAAAATTAGGTGTTTTATTTTATGTTTTATTATTATTGTGTTAAATTGTATTGTGTATTCTTATTGTATTGTGTATAAAATTGTATATGTGTTGTAAATTGTATTGTGTATTGCTTATCATTTTATTGTGTATTGTTAATATTGTATATACCACTGCCACCGGGTGCTTGCCCACTTGCAGTGTAAATAAATACATACGTACATACATACATTTACGTGTAAAATGTTACTGAAACAAAATCAGAGCTTCTGGGAACAAAATTAATTTCCGGGGACAGAAACGGGGACATTGCTCCCCGGGGACAGCAACTCAAAACCGGGGACATCTGGTCAGCCTAACTATGTAGGTAGATTCAGGAGAGATTTTGACAAGACCTCATTAATAGTTTCTGGTCAGTTTTAAAGTCTCACACACTCTCGCTAGTCAATTAAGAAAGTACGTAAATGGCAAATATTTGTTTATAAAATTGTTGGACAGAATTAGTAGAGAATTTTCATTCCGTTTAGTTGGCTGCACTTGACGATTTAGTTATTAGCAGCTTTGCTTTAGAATTATATTATTCCCTTACGTAAGGACAACGCCGATCTCCACAAAGGAACCCCCGCTGCTTGCTTTGAAGTGATTGTAGGCGTCTAGAGGCATTCATAACTTCTGCAGTGGTCTATATATCTTCCGTTTGCAGAGTGGAGTGGCTGCCTTTTCACTGGGTTGATGAATGCTTGATCCATTCTTTCCTAGGAAGGCCCAGAGAATATCAATGGGCCATTAAAGTGTATAATGAATGAGGGATTGCCGATTCAACACAATAACGACTTTTATGAGGAGCCAGATATTTTAACAAGGAGAATACAATGGGCTGCAGATCTTGGAAAAATATAAGACTATAAAATAAAATTATTGCCAATAACACAGATGTGCCAGCACTGGAGACAGAGGGCGAGATAAGACGCCAAGACATGGCGTTAGGATATCAGAATTGATGACTGTAGCCCGTAACAAGGTTGACTGGGAGAAGAGTCAGACAAAACATGACTTAGCGGGCTATCACTCCAATGATCACGATTACATAGACGATGATGTGGATCCTTATTATGAAAGAAATGACGATGGTGATAAACGTTAATGATAAAATATTAATATTGATGATAATGGTGTTAATGCTGGTGATGTGAATTGGCGTAATTGGTGAAGGTATTGATTGATATTAAGAGCGAAAAACATTGGTTGATGTTAATGATAATAATATTGAGATGGAGATATTAATAATATTGATATTAATGGTGATAATATTGATTTTGTTAATGCTGACGATGTGAATTGGTGTAATTGGTGAAGATATTAATCGACACTAAGAGCGAAAAACATTGCTTGATGTTAAAGATGAAGGTATTGATTGGCGTTAATGGTAAATATATTAATATTGATTTTAATAGTGATTATATTGATTGATATTAATGGTAAATATATTAATATTGATTTTAATAGTGATTATATTGATTGATATTAATGGTAAAGATATTAATATTGATATTAAAGGTAATAATATTGATTTTGTTAATGCTGACGATGTGAATTGGTGTAATTGGTGAAGATATTCATCGACACTAAGAGCGAAAAACATTGGTTGATGTTAAAGATGATGGTATCGATCGACATTAATAGCGAAGATATAAATATTGATTTTAATAGTGATTATATTGATTGTTATGAATGGTAGAGATATTAATATTGACATTTTTAGTAGGTTATTTTACGACGCTTTATCAACATCTAGGTTATTTAGCGTCTGAATGAGATGAAGGTGATAATGCCGGTGAAATGAGTCCGGGGTCCAGCACCGAAAGTTACCCAGCATTTCCTCATATTGGGTTGAGGGAAAACCTCAACCAAGTAACTTGCCCCGACCGAGAATCGAACCCGGGCCACCTGGTTTCGCGGCCAGACGCGCTAACCGTTACTCCACAGATGTGGACTTAATATTGATATTAAAGGTGATAATATTGATTGTTGTTAAAGCTGATATGAAATGGCGTATACGGTGGAAGATATTCATTGATACTAAGACCAAAAAACATTGGTTGATGTTAATGACGATGGTATTGATTGATGTTAATAGTGAAAATATTAATTAATGTTAACAGAGTTGAAATTGGTAGATGTTACATGGTAATAATGTTGATGTAATGTATGTCCAGAAACCCGAAGTACAGTATAATTACCTGCATTTGTGCCCTAATTCTAACCTGCAGAATTTTTTCAGCATTTTTCCTCATGTCAGTAACTTTTTTTTAAGTGTAAAATTATACTGAAATTCTAAAAATAAAACAACAAATGTCCCAGGACTCAGGAGGGTAAATACAATAAGCCTCACGCTGGGTGGCAACCTTCAGGCCCTTCTCCCTATAAAAGTTATTTATTTGCCCTTTTTTGTTCACCCCGCAAGGACATTATTCTATCTCCACCCATATCTCTTCAATTTGGCTTGCAAAAGAAAAAAAAACATGTTTCTTTAGACACATCCGCGAGAATTTATGACTAAGTATGCATTGACGTTTTGTGTGTAACGTAAGATTTTGACTACACCTGAGGTAAGTTTTGTGGAAGTTTATACAGGTGCGAAACGTTAAGAAGGCTATTCATTTACAACCAATAAATCATAAATCAATACATGCGTGGTAAACTCTACCTAGGTGTGGGGCTTCAGAAAAAAACCGTATCAAACGTCATACCACATGGCGTTGTTTCTGACGTGAACAAATTGATAGGGAATCGCCTATAAACATGTCTCGTGATTGGTTGGCAGACACATGCACATGCTTGAAGTGGGAGATATGTGTAATTCGTTGTGGACAGATGTATCCATGGCAGTGTTATGTAAGAAATATCCAACCACGAGAGCAATGACATCTTTCGTTATTATCTGAAGCCTATTTCACAGTTAAAAATAAGAATAACCCCCCCCGGAGCAGAGTATCAAAAACAAATATTTTTATAGCTGAAGGACGAAAAACCATTGCTACTCCCTCCTAGGTTGAATATCATACAAATATTATTTTAGTAGAGGAAAGATGAAAAACCATTGCATACCTCCCCAAGTTGAATATAAATAACAAACATTATTTTTATAGCTAAAGGACGAAAAACCCTTATAAACCCCTTCCCGAAGTTGAGCATCAGAAGCAAATATTGTTTTCATAGCTGAAGAACGAAAAATTATTGCAAACCCCGCCGAAGTTGAGCATCAAGAACAAATATTGTTTTCATAGCTGAAGGACGAAAAACCATTGCAAAACCCCACCGGAGTTGAGCATCAAAAACAAATATTGTTTTCATAGCTGAAGGACGAAAAATCATTGCAAACCCCGCCGAAGTTGAGCATCAAAAACAAATATTGTTTTCATAGCTGAAGGACGAAAAACCATTGCAAAACCCCACCGGAGTTGAGCATCAAAAACAAATATTGTTTTCATAGCTGAAGGACGAAAAATCATTGCAAACCCCGCCGAAGTTGAGCATCAAAAACAAATATTGTTTTCATAGCTGACGGACGAAAAAACATTGCAAACCTCGCCGAATTTGACCATCAAAAACAAATATTGTTTTCATAGCTGACGGACGAAAAAACATTGCAAACCCTGTCGAAGTTGAGCATCAAAAACAAATATTTTCATAGCTGATGGACGAAAAACCAAATGCATCCCCTCCCCCTGAAGTTGAATATCATAAAAAAATATTATTTTTATAGCTGAAGGATGAAAAACCATTGCATATTCCCGGAGGAGATAGAATGATTGCATTGTGACAATGTTTTGTGTCAGACTAGTGAAGACGAAGGTTCTAAAACTGGTGATTGTTAGCCGCCTTCTTTGCAAACCATCACAGAATAAGCATGTTGTGGGTTTTCTTTTGTTCCATTCCTGTAGTACCGATATTTTCCGCGGCGCCACATTATTGCAGACTTTGTTACATATAATTTTGTGATGTAAAAATGGGAACGCAATTACCGTGCGGGCTGCAATTATATCCGTGTATCATGTGGCATCATTAAGTCAATTTCCGTCCTACATCCCATTTTGTTCATTACGTGTAATTTCCTGCCATCTGTGGGGAGTCTCCTCAACTAGACCATATGCCAGTGCGGCCGCGGTATCGTACAGGGCACAGCACAACGAACTCACAGGTGGGTCCGTAGAGACTACCCTTAACCAATCCTTGTACACAACTAGAAACAAAATTTGGGCTACCTGTATTTTGTTTCTGGGTTTGTACATATCTTTCCACAAAAGAAAGGATGGGCAGACTCTTGGTGAAGGAAAAATCTATCTTCTATAGCGCCATTCACACGATAACATTATTTGTCAGTGTTTTGGAACAGCGCCTGCCTGCGGCGAGACCAAAAGTATGGATAAATGCTTCTCTCTGCATCTCGTCGTTTAATCGTTATTGTTAAGAAGAAAAATCACCTCATTTACAATATCGTTGCAAATTCTAAGTTATAATTGAAGGCTTTTAAGAAAAGACAACACTAGTCCAAAAACAAATTTTTAAGTGAAACAAAAAAACTGTCTGGCATGGGTGTTGTTGAAACTTCATGTATGAAATTCATCACGTCATTTCTCTGTCATATAAAATATTACTTACATACTTACTGGCTTTTAAGAGGAACCCGGAGGTTCATTGCCGCCCTCACATAAGCCCGCCATTGGTCCCTATCCTGAGCAAGATTAATCCAGTCTCTACCATCATATCCCACCTCCCTCAAATCCATTTTAATATTATCCTCCCATTACGTCTCGGCCTCCCTAAAGGTCTTTTCAACTCTGGCATCCCAACTAACACTCTATATGCATTTCTGGATTCGCCCATACGTGCTACATGCCCTGCCCATCTCAAACGTCTGGATTTAATGTTCCTAATTATGTTAGGTGAAGAATACAATGCGTGCAGTTCTGTGTTGTGTAACTTTCTCCATTCTCCTGTAACTTCATCCCTCTTAGCCCCAAATATTATCCTAAGAACCTTATTCTCAAAAACCCTCAATCTCTGTTCCTCTCTCAAAGTGAGAGTCCAAGTTTCACAACCATACAGAACAACCGGTAATACACAAACTGTTTGTTTTATAAATTCTAACTTTCAGATTTTTTGACAGCAGACTAGATGACAAAAGCTTCTCAACCGAATAATAACAGGCATTTCCCATAATTAATCTGCGTTTAATTTCCTCCCCAGTGTCATTTAAATTTGTTACTGTAGAATTTCCGTGTTTTCCCTAATCGTTTGTGGATTTTCTCCTAACATATTCACGTCATCCGCATAGACAAGCAGCTGATGTAACCCGTTCAATTCCAAACCCTCTGTGTTATCCTGAACTTTCCTAATGGCATACTCTAGAGCAAAGTTAAAAAGTGAAGATGATAGTGCATCTCCTTGCTTTAGCCCGCAGTGAATTGGAAACGTATCTGACAGAAACTGACCTATACGGACTCTGCTGTAAGTTTCACTAAGACACATATTAATTAATCGAACTAGTTACTTGGGAATACCAAATTCAATAAGAATATCATATAATACTTCCCTCTTAACGGAGTCATATGCCTTTTTGAAGTCTATGAATAACTGATTACTGTACTCTTATACTCCCATTTTTTCTCTAATATCTGTCGAATACAAAAAATCTGATCAATAGTCGTTCTATTACTCATAAAACCACACTGATGATCCCCAATAATTTCATCTACATATGGAGTTAATCTTCTCAAAAGGATATTCGACAAAATGTTGTAAGAAATTTTGTATAAAATATTATTTGACCTTTTTGAGTGTACTGATACCTTAACTAAAAAGTGTCTATCACTAAGTCGGTAACCTTTGAATGCTGTAAAACTTGGCTTCGCTTTACTTCGTTCACGTCATTAAATCTCAACAAAATAATACCCTCAAAATCCGTGACTCTCTTTTGTTATGTGTATACAGTTTCAGATAGTTACTAACAGCCTCTCTACCTACGTGGCCTGGTGCAAACTCCTGATCCCTTCATCTGGAACAAAAGCGTCTAACTCGCACGGTGCAACTTCACTACAAGTCCCGTCGGATGGGGAGCTGTCAGTCATACCAACTTTAGCTAAGTAGAAGGCCAGCACGTCCAAGAATCTTGAAACTTGGCCGGCGTCTATCGAAAATTGATAAATTTGCGTCGACACGGATCCTTCCAGTTTTATGACTCCGGCGAGGATCTACACGGAAGTACCCCCCAAAGTACGAGCTGGAGCCCTCCTGAGTCGGCTCAGGTTTATGGGTTTGCTCGCCCGAATGCTCTGAAAATGTACTGAGAAAGATCAAGATTATGAAGCGGTCTTTAGAATAGCTCATAACTCTAAAGAGATTCCAAACTAGTCTCTTTATATTATACCATACGAATAAAATTAGTAAGCGAGGTGGAATTTGTAAAATAAATATTTCAAGCAAAAACTCATTGTCTTGAAGATGATGCAATTTATAAACTTTAAATTTTACACCTTTCCGAACTATCAACTCTTTCAGTGTTACATGAAACATAATCCTCTTTGTAAAAGAGATTTTTAAATTATAATTTGCAAGATGTACCAAAACATGAAGTTGCAGAAAATCAGGGAGGTTAATAGACGACTAACAAAAACATCAGAAGCTCAGTTGGCACAGTACGGACTTACGATGATTGTGGAATCGTGTTCGAATCCCGCTGGAATGAGGTAGCGATTATAAAGTATCTATCTATCTATCTATCTATCTATCTATCTATCTATCTATCTATCTATCTATCTGCCTATCTATCTGCCTGCCTATCTCTCTACCTGCCTATCTCTCTACCTGCCTATCTATCTATCTATCTATCTATCTATCTATCTATCTATCTATCTATCTATCTATCTATCTATCTATCTATCTATCTATCTATCTATCTATCTATCTATCTATCTATCTATCTATCTATCTATCTATCTATCTATCTATCTATCTATCTATCTATCTATCTATCTATCTATCTATCTATCTATCTATCTATCTATCTATCTATCTATCTATCTATCTATCTATCTATCTATCTATCTATCTATCTATCTATCTATCTATCTATCTATCTATCTATCTATCTATCTATCTATCTATCTATCTATCTATCTATCTATCTATCTATCTATCTATCTATCTATCTATCTATCTATCTATCTATCTATCTATCTATCTATCTATCTATCTATCTATCTATCTATCTATCTATCTATCTATCTATCTATCTATCTATCTATCTATCTATCTATCTATCTATCTATCTATCTATCTATCTATCTATCTATCTATCTATCTATCTATCTATCTATCTATCTATCTATCTATCTATCTATCTATCTATCTATCTATCTATCTATCTATCTATCTATCTATCTATCTATCTATCTATCTATCTATCTATCTATCTATCTATCTATCTATCACTCTATCTATCACTCTATCTATCTATCACTCTATCTATCTATCACTGTATCTATCTATCACTGTATCTATCTATCTATCTATCTATCTATCTATCTATCTATCTATTTATTCTGGTGTAGTTAAGGCCATCAGGCCTTCTCTTCCACACCACAAGAAATACAAATACAATAACAGAAATAAAAAGGAAAAAAAAAACATTATAAACAAAGTAAAGTCACACAAAAATATACACAGGTTGCAGTCACACAAACTTTAAATGAGTGATTAAGTATCATAATTAATTGTATCCTAACTAATTAACTAACATAAACAAGAAACTTACGATTTTAATCTAGAGTAAAAAACACAAATCAATACTTCTAGCAATACCTAAAAAGCATTAAACAAGACAAAATTTTCCAATTTAATTTTGAATTGTGATAAAGTCCGGCAGTCCCTATCGTCATTAGGTAACGAATTCCAGAGACGAAGTATTTCTACAGTATAGGAGGATGAGTATAAAGACGTTCTATGATGAGGGGTAGAAAGTAGTTATCAAGAAGAATGCTCCTTGTTAAATTTAAAAGCGGGGAGTATAAAGACAGAAATAGTCAGTTTAACACAGTCTATTTCTAAAGTACTTAACTGCGGTATTAATTTCCAAATGAATCCAATTCTCTGTAATGACATATTATTCATTACAATTTCAAACAACTCATTGGCGTCATATTGATGTGTGAATCGTTTCGACTATCAATTGCATTGTTGTCTGCAGACTAGGCCTCCTGGAATGAGGAAGCGATTATGAAGTAGTTAACGAGAAGGCTCCGCCTTGTTAAATTTAAATGCGGGGAGTATGAAGACAGAAATGAAAAGAAATATCAAACTTTTATTCCAAATCTCAAACATCCTTACAATCCCAACCATGATCACAATAACAATCAATATATGTTTCCCATGTCACTTTTATGGAACGGCGAAACTCGGATTGAGACAAGTGGTCAACAGTCTTGGAGCTCACATAGACATATCTCAGCCCCAATTTTACTTACAAGCGTATTCGCGTATCTTTTAAATGTTTCTCTTCCCTTTTCCCCATTCGTTCATTGATTCATGCGGTATCCACAATTCCGAGTAAGAAATTAGTTGAAAGAAAAAACAATGTTAACCGAAGTTCCAGGTGTAATATACCCATTTTGAAAATAAGATACTGTTTTCAATTGTGACCAACTCAAGACGTAGAAAATTGGTTCGCAAATTCAGAACGTTCATTCATACACACTGTTCTGCCCAGAAGCAGGTCTTTCACTGCAAACCCAGCTTTCTCCAGTCTTTCCTAATTTCTGCCTTCCTCTTTGTCTCCTCATATGATCCATATATCTTAATGTCGTCTATCATCTGATATCTTCTTCTGCCCCGAACTCTTCTCCCGTTCACCATTCCTTCCAGTACATCCTTCAGTAGGCAGTTTCTTCTCAACCAGTGACCCAACCAATTCTTTTTCCTCTTCCTGATCAGTTTCAGCATCATTCTTTCTTCACTCACTCTTTCCAACACAGCTTCATTTCTTATTCTGTCTGTCCATTTCACACACTCCATTCTTCTCCATATCCACATTTCAAATGCTTCTATTCCCTTCTCTTCACTTCGTCGTAATGTTCATGTTTCTGTCCCATACAGTCCCACACTCCACACAAAACACTTCACTAGTATCTTCTTTAGTTCTTTCTCCAGAGGTCCGCAGAAGATGCTCCTTTTTCTATTAAAAGCTTCCTTTGCCATTGCTATCCTCCTTTTGACTTCCTGGCAGCAGCTCATGTTACTGCTTATAGTACACCCCAAGTATTTGAAGCTGTCCACTTGCTCTACTGCCTCATTTAGAATTCTCAAGTTTACCTTCTTTATTTTTCTTCCTATGACCGTGGTCTTCGTCTTGTTTGCATTTACCTTCATCCCATACTGCTCACAGCTGTCATTTAGCTCCAGTAGCATATTTCTTAGTATCATTTCCTCTTCTGCTAACAACGCCATATCAACAAATCTTATGCTCTTTATTCTTCCTCCTCCTACTATTACCCCTCCCATCTTCTGAAAATTGTTCTTCAGTAAATCCTCTAAGTAGAAATAATATATCAACCTAATGTAATAAAATTTTTGTCTCAAAAATGTTTCCACATAATATGTACATCTCAAGCAATAATCAGAATAACGCTACATATTGTTTTGACCAATAGATTTTTACGTGTAATGTTTCCAGTTGACGTACATTTAAAAATTACATAAATTCAAAATGAGTGCCAATATTTGAAGATAGTTAGGCCTATTGGAGTTAATGACAATATTGTCATATAATTCCAATTAAATCACAGATTTCGCTAAAGATCGAGGAAATTTATTCTAATCTATTTTTTGTGTACATTTTATTCAATTGTCGGTTTCTGCTTTAATTATGTAAATCCTACTTAATTGTAATCTAATACTAATATGTATACTAATGTGTTTATTTTTATTTCTACTGTGTACATTTTTTATTGAATTATCGATTTCTGTTTTTATGTGATTCGTATTTGATTCCAACAACATTAATATCTATTCCACTATGTTTATTTTTATTTTATGAGGTACATTTTTATGTAACTACCTCTTTTGATCTCATTATGTACCTAAATTTTATCAGTATGTAATTACTTAATTCCGATCCAGTTTTATGTTCAACTATGTAAGTAAGTTTTAATCCTGGTTGAGTGTAAGAGAAGGCCTTACGGCCTTAACTCTGCCAGGTTAAATAAAGCCATTATTATTATTATTATTATTATTATTATTATTATTATTATTATTATTATTATTATCATTATTATTATGACTCGGTTAAGAGGGAAGTATTATATGATATTCTTATTGAATTTGGTATTCCCAAGGAACTAGTTCGATTAATTAAAATGTTTCTCAGTGAAACGTACAGCAGAGTCCGTATAGGTCAGTTTCTATCTGATGCTTTTCCAATTCACTATGGGCTAAAGCAGGGAGATGCACTATCACCTTTACTTTTTAACTTCGCTCTAGAATATGCCATTAGGAAAGTTCAGGATAACAGGCAGGGTTTGGAATTGAACGGGTTACATCAGCTTCTTGTCTATGCGGATGACGTGAATATGTTAGGAGAAAATCCACAAACGATTAGGGAAAACACGGGAATTTTACTGGAAGCAAGTAAAGCGATCGGTTTGGAAGTAAATCCCGAAAAGACGAAGTATATGATTATGTCTCGTGACCAGAATATTGTACGAAATGAAAATATAACAATTGGAGATTTATCCTTCGAAGAGGTGGAAAAATTCAAATATCTTGGAGCAACAGTAACAAATATAAATGACACTCGGGAGGAAATTAAACGCAGAATAAATATGGGAAATGCCTGTTATTATTCGGTTGAGAAGCTTTTATCATCCAGTCTGCTGTCAAAAAATCTGAAAGTTAGAATTTATAAAACAGTTATATTACCGGTTGTTCTGTATGGTTGTAAAACTTGGACTCTCACTCTGAGAAAGGAACATAGGTTAAGGGTGTTTGAGAATAAGGTGCTTAGGAAAATATTTGGGGCTAAGCGGGATGAAGTTACAGGAGAATGGAGAAAGTTACACAACACAGAACTGCACGCATTGTATTCTTCACCTGACATAATTAGGAACATTAAATCCAGATGTTTGAGATGGGCAGGGCATGTAGCACGTATGGGCGAATCCAGAAATGCATATAGAGTGTTAGTTGGGAGACCGGAGGGAAAAAAACCTTTAGGGAGGCCGAGGTGTAGATGGGAGGATAATATTAAAATGGATTTGAAGGACGTGGGATATGATGATAGAGTCTGGATTAATCTTGCACGGGATAGGGACCGCTGGCGGGCTTATGTGAGGGCGGCAATGAACCTTCGGGTTCCTTAAAAGCCATTTGTAAGTAAGTATTATTATTATTATTATTATTATTATTATTATTATTATTATTATTATTATTATTATTTTTAATGTGATATTTATCAAGTTTAAACTTTCGTAAGCGGGAATGATATCGGACAGAATAGCGGGAAACGAACGTGTCACGCCGGGGAGAAAAGGCGTCTTATATTTGACGTGAGGGTGGCTCTGTTGCCACAGTTTGAGAACTCTGTCAGTTCAATGTTTCACAACAGTCGAGTGTGGAGTTCGGTTTTAAGATTTCAATATATTATGAGCAGATACGTCTCTAAATATAACCTGGAGAGAGCGGCCTGGTTGCCGAACGACCGCGTCCCTGTCCCTGGAATGTGCCTTATCAATACAGGTTGCGTGCTACGTAACACAACACACACATTTCATTATTAAAATGTACAGCACATACTTATTCCGATTCATTTCGTCGTTAAACACAAAAACATTTGTTCCTCACGCCGTTTTTTTACTAACCCTTTTAATATTAATAAAGATAAGAGAACTTAGGGGCTACATCACTATTTGTACAAAACAAAAGTGTATCTACTCATTTCATTACTGTATTAAAACATCAAGACTTTTCTTCATTCAGAATTTCAACATTCATTTGTTTTTGACCCGTTACTAAGATACGAAAACGTTTTTATCCCAATCTATTAGTAATATTAACTACATCGTTATTATTTTGTTTTTATTTGATCATAAAAGCTGAAATAATAGTGTAACAAAATAGAGAAAAAGTTAGAAAAGACTTAATTTCGTCTCGTCTTTTCTACTTCCGAGATTATGTTACGGACGTAACACGTGTATTGCAAACTATAGATATACAGTTTTTTTTTTATATTTGAATTGTAAATATCGTTTAATTTTACTATGTTTTGCATCAAAAACATAGAGTAAATTTCTATAAAAGATGTATTTTATTTACTGATTTATAATAAGGAAAATAATTCTAAGTGCTAAAACTTACAACGTCGAGTTTCTCAAGCAGCTGAAATACCAGGTTGAAGCATTCTCCGTGCGTAATCAGCAAGTGTCGATGATCACACATATAAAAATGAGAGAAGCGCCAATCATCCTCTACTGTGACGGCAGCTTCAAATTCCAATATTCCACTTCCTGTCTAATACCGCACATACTTTTGAAGTTCGTTATTTCACACGTTACAGAAACTCATTTTACGGGGGAACAATGTTACTCATAATATGATATCGGCTTCAGACTTTTGTCATTTTGTCGAAGACTTTTGTGAACACGATTTTAGGAAAAATGAGGCTTCCAGGTACTACATTGAAAGACCTATTGTCATCAAGTTGATTGTAGGTTAATTACTGTGAAACTCCAGTGGAACTCACAGACAGGTTGCTTCTGCTGGATTACTTATTGAGTTCATTCCATTCACGTCCGCTTCCTTTAATTTTATTGTACGTACTTGAATTTATACGTCATAATCGCGCGACATAATACTGTAACAATACAGGGTGTTACATGTGAAATAAGGGGAATAAAAGGAGAACAGGGGCAATGCAAGCAGAAAATGAGAAATAGAAGCAGAACAAGGGAAATACAAGGAGAACAAGGGGAAAGTAAAGACAAAATGGGAAATAGAAGCAGAACAAAGAAAATACAAGGAGAACAAGGGGAACGCAAGGAGAAAATGGGAAATAGAAGCAGAACAAAGAAAATACAAGGAGAACAAGGGGAACGCAAGGAGAAAATGGGAAATAGAAGCAGAACAAAGAAAATACAAGGAGAACAAGGGGAACGCAAGGAGAAAATGGGAAATAGAAGCAGAACAAAGAAAATACAAGGAGAACAAGGGGAACGCATGGAGAAACTGGGAAATAGAAGCAGAACAAAGAAAATACAAGGAGAACAAGGGGAACGCAAGGAGAAAATGGGAAATAGAAGCAGAACAAAGAAAATACAAGGAGAACAAGGGGAACGCAAGGAGAAAATGGGAAATAGAAGCAGAACAAAGAAAATACAAGGAGAACAAGGGGAACGCATGGAGAAACTGGGAAATAGAAGCAGAACAAAGAAAATACAAGGAGAATAGAAGGAGAATAAGGGAAATAGAAGCAGAACAAAGAAAATACAAGGAGAACAAGGGGAATAGAATGAGAATAAGGGAAATAGAAGCAGAACAAAGAAAGTACAAGGAGAACAAGGGGAATAGGAGAATAAGGGAAATAGAAGCAGAACAAAGAAAATACAAGGAGAACAAGGGGAACGCAAGGAGAAAATGGGAAATAGAAGCAGAACAAAGAAAATACAAGGAGAACAAGGGGAATAGAAGGAGAATAAGGGAAATAGAAGCAGAACAAAGAAAATACAAGGAGAACAAGGGGAATACAAGGAGAATAAGGGAAATAGAAGCAGAACAAAGAAAATACAAGGAGAACAAGGGGAATAGAATGAGAATAAGGGAAATAAGCAGAACAAAGAAAATACAAGGAGAACAAGGGGAATAGAAGGAGAATAAGGGAAATAGAAGCAGAACAAAGAAAATACAAGGAGAACAAGGGGAATAGAATGAGAATAAGGGAAATAAGCAGAACAAAGAAAATACAAGGAGAACAGGGGGAATAGAAGGAGAATAAGGGAAATAGAAGCAGAACAAAGAAAATACAAGGAGAACAAGGGGAATAGAATGAGAATAAGGGAAATAGAAGCAGAACAAAGAAAATACAAGGAGAACAAGGGGACTAGAAGGAGAATAAGGGAACTACAAGGAGAACAAAGGCATTACAAGGAAAATTTGGAAGTAATGTTCTTTTATTTTTGTGAAGGTCAATTTCGAAGTTATTATTATTATTATTATTATCATTATTATTATTATTATTATTATTATTATTATTATTATTGCTCAAAATTGGGCTCGATTCAAGCTCGCAACGTCTCATTGTCTCCTTTCCAAATCACCAGGTGTTTGTGAGTTCGTAGACAACCTATCAACACATTGTCGCAACACTGAAGTGTCTCAAGTGGTGTTCAGCAATCAAAGGCTTTGAGGCGACCCCACAGAACTCGAGCTGTTTCAGACCAGCGACTGCGCAGTATAAAGACTGAGTACTTACAACCAACGTCTGAAATAATAAAACAACTAGGTTCAATTACATAATATAACTGTAGGCCTGAGTTTAAATCCCGGCGATGGAGTTATATTTGTAATGTACTAAACCAAGATTCCTGAAGGCATTTCTTGGGGTACAATATTCATCATCATCATCATCATTATGAATTTAGTATTTTAAATAACTTAAAGATGGCATCAGTACTTATTATTACGTAGGAGGAGGCGTACTACGCTCGTATTAGTGGGACTTCACCGGACCTTGAACCTAAATGCATGAATCGACAGATAACATCACAAAGCTAACTCACGATATCTCAGGGTGAGTAAAACCGGGACATCCCGGTATTTAATACTTTGTCCCGAAAAGCGTTCTCGAGATGCGAAAAGTCCCGGTTTCCTTGCTGGAATTCAAAATTTCATTACACTTCATTGGACGAAAATGGAACGACGTCATACAAACGAAATACTTACTTACTGGCTTTTAAGGAACCCGCAGGTTCATTGCCGCCCTCACATAAGCCCGCCATTGGTCCCTATCCTGAGCAAGATTAATCCAGTCTCCACCATCATATCCCACCTCACTCAAATCCATTTTAATATTATCCTCCCATCTACGTCTCGGCCTCCCCAAAGGTCTTTTTCCCTTCGGTCTCCCAACTAACACTCTATATGCATTTCTGGATTCACCCATACGTGCTACATGCCCTGCCCATCTCAAACGTCTGGTTTTAATGTTCCTAATTATGTCAGGTGAAGAATAGAATGCGTGCAGTTCTGTATTGTGTAACTTTCTCCATTCTCCTGTAACTTCATCCCTCTTAGCCCCAAATATTTTCCTAAGCACCTTATTCACAAACACCCTTAATCTCTGTTCCTCTCTCAAAGTGAGAGTCCAAGTTTCACAACCATACAGAACAACCGGTAATATAGCCTAACTGTTTTATAAATTCTAACTTTCAGATTTTTTGACAGCAGACTGGATGATGATAATAGTCGAAATAAATAATTATTTAGACTGGGAAGTTTTGAAATGAAAGCTGGTTTGTATTTTCTTTAACACTACTGTAGTCAGTGTATTTTATGTGATATTAATGTAGTATATACAAGAGGAAGGCAGAAAATAGGAAAAACTGGAGAATGCTGGGTTTACAGTGAAAGACCTACCCTTGGAAAGAACACAATGAATGCATGTATGTATGTAAATAACCCTATGCTCAATATTTTCATGACCATTATCTGGAAAAATCGAGGAACATTGAATAGAGAAGAAAAAGAGGCGGACCGCGAAGAAAACCATGAGGAACGAAGTTTAATGATCAAATTAATTAATGGAGAAATGGGAGGAGAAGCATTTAAAATGTGCATGAAAACAAGAGAATCTGGGGCTGAGAGGAAGATGAGTGTCTATGTGAGCTGCAAGCCCGTTGGCCACTTCTCCCACTACGAATTTCGTCGTTCCACTGAAGGAACTTCAGAGAATTCTGAAGGGGCAAGACGAAAATGGGCGTAACCTAACAGCTACCACATGAGGGGGTGGACGGCGAAGAGGTTAGAAACCTCAAATCAAGTGGAAAATTTTTATGGGGATGAATTTTTATATCTCGTATTTTGATACTGAATTCCATCGCATAATTCGATTATTATAAACTTACAAGATTTTATTAACGTATTTTTCAAACTACGCTAAAATCAGCATTTGAAATTAAACAACTATACATTGTATTGTGACATTTCTCCGTGACCTTTGGTGTTCATATCCCCACGCATGTATCTCGACTAATTTTAAGCAAAAATTATTATTTTATACTATTAATACCAGCGAGTTGTCATGGCAACGAGCGTTCACAGGTTAATTCATACAGTTTCGTGCGTCATTTTTTTCCATGCGTAAACCGCACACCCTGCTAACTGGGCTGCAGGCAACTGTTTTGTTCATTATGAACTTCCTAACATGAAAATTCAGATTCTCTCTTGCTTCCCCGTCTATGTGAAATACATTTTTTTTTTGACGTTGAAACATATCCGTGCAAATGGCAGTGTTTTCCAGAACTTATGGAATTTTTCTTTCAAAATTATTATTATTATTATTATTATTATTATTATTATTATTATTATTATTGAACGGGTTACATCAGCTGCTTTTCTATGCGGATGACGTGAATATATTAGGAGAAAATCCACAAACGATTAGGTAAAACACGGGAATTTTACTTGAAACAAGTAAAGAGATAGGTTTGGAAGTAAATCCCGAAAAGACAAAGCATATGATTATGTCTCGTGACCAGAATATTATACGAAATGGAAATATAAAAATTGGAAATTTATCTTTTGAAGAGGTGGAGAAGTTGAAATATCTTGGAGCAACAGTAACAAATATAAATGATACTCGGGAGGAAATTAAACACAGAATAAATATGGGAAATGCCTGTTTTTATTCGGGTGAGGAGCTTTTGTCATCCAGTCTGCTGTCAAAAAATCTGAAAGTTAGAATTTATAAAACAGTTATATTACCGGTTGTTCTGTATGGCTGTGAAACTTGGACTCTCATTTTGAGAGAGGAACAGAGATTAAGGGTGTTTGAGAATGAGGTGCTTGGGAAAATATTTGAGGCTAAGAGGGATGAAGTTACAGGAGAATGGAGAAAGTTACGCAACACAGAACTGCACGCATTGTATTCTGCACCTGACATAATTAGGAACATTAAATCCAGACGTTTGAGATGGGCAGGGCATGTAGCAGGTATGGGCGAATCCAGAAATGCATATAGAGAGTTAGTTGGGAGGCAGGTGGGAAAAAGACCTTTGGGGAGGCCGAGACGTAGATGGGAAGATAGTATTAAAATGGATTTGAGGGAGGTGGGATATGATGATAGAGAATGGATTAATCTTGCTCAGGATAGGGACCAATGGCGGGCTTATGTGAGGGCGGCAATGAACCTCCGGGTTCCTTAAAAGCCAGTAAGTATTATTATTATTATTATTATTATTATTATTATTATTACATTTTAAGACAAATTTTACATATGAGGAAGTGCAGCAATAGCATACCATGGAAATTGGGACAACCGAAACAGATTCAACAGCCTGTGGGATATGTTGTAGGCCAAAGTTAACATTCTGAAGCGGAATTATTTACTGTTCGTCTTGCAAAACAAAGCGAGGCTGCAAAAGGCCTGTTCTTTGACAGGATTGCAGCCTTAACGGTTTGCTCTGACATATAAACATGGAAAAGTAACGCATGGCCTGAAAAATGGCCCAATTGATGAACGATTTAAGGAGTTAAAATCAACCAGCTAACACAGGATTGGTCACGGGATATGGGTGGATTTTAAAATGATTCTGTAAAGTGAACTGTTTGAAGAAAACTTATATTGTATGTATGCATTTATTCACAATGCTAATGGTTAAATACCCGGTGGCAGTGATAACTAATTACAATTAATAATAAACACAATTAATAATACAATTAATAATAAATTAATAATACTAATAATAATAATAATTAATACTAATAAATAATACTAACAATACTAGGTAAACATTGGTAATTTCGTGATAATTTCATGAAAACTAATTTAAAATGCAAATGTGTAAATTTATCCTTACTCCGATTTTTTCATCTAAAAGACGATAACTTGCTGTACAAATTTGGAGACATAAAAGATTGGATACGTTCTTGAATATGTGCCAAAAAAACACTTTTACAACTTAAGCTGAAAGGTTGGTTATTTCGTGATAACCTTGGTAATTTCGTGATATTGCATTGATAATTTCGTGAGAGGTAGAAGAATTGTGGAAAAATTCATTAAAGTCAAATGAAATTCTCATTTATTGTTACAAGACTTCAAACATAGTAATTCCGTCTAATATTCATAGCAAGAAAACATAGAAATACATATCAACACATAATAAGAATGAAATCAAAGTAAAAATTGAAATTGAAAAGGGATCTTCTTTGCCCTGAAAGGGTGAACACTTTTATTACGGACTTTACTATAGCCTATATTACTAGGGTAACTCCAAAAGTAGTGCATAACGTTTGTTTAAAAATTATATTTTTATCCTACAGCTTTGCTATTTTCACAGAATGTAGATGCATCCTTAAGGAACAAAATGTCACTTTTCCACATAATCCCCATCCCTTTCAACTGCCTTACGTAACCTAGGAACGAGGGCCTGTAGACCAGCACGGTAAAAGTCTGGACCAACACGTCTGAGCCACTCTTTAGCAGAGTGCACAAGAAAGTCATCTTCTAACCTCGTTCAGCGAAGGGATCCTTCAGTTTACCAAAGAGATGGTATTCGCACGGTGCCAGTTTAGGACTGTAAGGCGGATGTTTCAGTGTTGTCTATCCGAATTTTCTGATGTGGTCTGTGGTCTTGTGACTGACATATGGCTGTGCGTTGTCGTGCAATAGCAGAACATCCTGCTTCTCCCGATGTCGTCGAACACGACTCAGTCGAACTTGAAGTTTCTTGAGAATTGCAACATACCCATCAGAATTAATGTTGCTTCCGTGTGGCATGATGTCCACAAGCAAGAGTCCTTCTGAATCGAAAAACACAGTAGCCATAACGTTTCCTGCCGAAGGTGTACTTTTGAATTTCTATTTCTTTGGAGAATTTGTATGATGCCACTCCATTGTCTGCCTCTGTCTCCGGTCCAAAATGGTGGAGCCATGTTCCATCTTCTGTCACAATTCTTGCAAGTCATCTAGCACTTATCATTGACACTTATCATGATAACAAATCAAACAGAAGCTACAATGAACCCATTGCGTCTCCGTTTTCTTTTTTGTTATCACGTCTTGTCTTCAGATTTCTAAAGTTCCTATTGTAATACATTTTATACTATTTTAAAAATTGTAACACTTAATGCTCAACAAAATTTCGCCTCAAACAGCTAAGATTTCTATCAGTAAAGCTAAGCCTATATGGCGACTACAGATGTATCTAAAATTCCAAAAACATTTCCTAAAATGTGATGAAGATACAATAAATCTTTGTACCAAATATCATATGCTTACCTTTTGTAATAAGCCTATAATGTAATTACAAACATCCACAAAATTTGTACGCCTGAGAAGTCGACGCAAACTTTCTCTCTCCAAACATAAAAGCTCACTGAAGCAACTACAATAGTCACACAAAGCTTAGCTGTATGTTTCTGGAAACTGGGCAGCATATGCAATCTCTTGGCGGAAATTTGGATCTCGTAACATCATTGGTTAGTTCACAAAAGAGCAAAGAAAAAATATCAAGAAATAACCACTGCCACGAAATTACCAATGTTTACCCTATAATAAATTTAACGAGGAGCATCCTTAATTAAATGAAGCAAGGTCACTTAAAATAACATTTAAAGTAAATCTAATTTGTATCTTAACCCTAAGTTCGAACTAAAACCCACGAGCATGATATGTTCATACCTGCACAAGTACCTTTCAACACTACACTCATTTCGCTGTCAACTCACTCACTGCACTGGAACTACAACACATCTCACTGACACTATTCTGATTTCACTAACACTTCAAAAACATTTCACTGTTCAAATACTTTGCTCTACCACTAGAAACTATAAAACTTCACTGATACAACACACTTCTTGGCTGATACAACACTTCAAATAACAAACATCAATTACACCCTTTAAATAGAGTATATAATATACTACCGTCTACTAGTAAAGTCCTTAAGCCTATTTTTAAATACATTTTTGGTTGTTGGTAAAGCCTTTAGTAAGTCTGCAGGTAAAGCATTCCAGTCCCTGATAGTACGACTGAGAAAAGAAAACTTTCCAGTGTCCGTCCTCTGTCTTCTTTGCCGTTTTAAAATAACTTGGGTTAAATATCCTCCATTGCAATTGTGTAACTTTCCACGTAAGTTATGCATTACGATGTGTAATATCTCACAATCATTGTTTCTCATTTCTTCTCTATGCGTTCTTTAATCTCTTCTGTAGTACGCGGACGATTCTGGAAGACTGTACTTTAAATATCGGCATACACTCAGATCCGGAGATCTTGCTGGGCAAGTGATGTCCCCAAATCAGTCGACCAGAAAATCTGAGGGTAGAGATGCTTTCTCTTGCCCCGTTGCTCCATCTTGTTGAAAGAGGATTATTTACCCTAAGTCAACACAATTTTTCTAAGAGTCGATCTTGGATATTCAACACAAGAGACTGTCTCACAGCTCAGAGTGTCGGACTTCTTGCCCCGGCTGTTCTCACTTGTTAAAATTTCTCGGGCGTTCAGACGGAACGTGTGACATTTATTTATTTATTTATTTATTTATTTATTTTCATTTATTTATTTTTATTTATTTTCATTTATTTATTTTTTTTATTTTCATTTATTTTTATTTATTGATTTATTTATTTTTATTTACTTATTTATTTTTATTTATTTGTTCATTTTATGTATTTATTTATTTATTTATTTTTATTTATTAACTTATTTATTTTTATTTATTTCCTTATTTTTATTTATTCATTTATTGATGTATTTATTTATTTACTTTTATTTATTTTTATTTATTTCTTTACTTTTATTTATTTTCAATTATTTATTTATTTTTTATTTATTTACTTTATTTATTTTTATTTATTTATTTACTTTTATTTATTTATTAATTTATTTTTATTTATTTATTAATTTATTTTTATTAATTAATTAATTTATTTATTTGTATTAATTAATTAATGTATTTATTTATTTATTTACTTATTTATTTATTTACTTATTTATTTATTTATTTACTTATTTATTTATTTATTTACTTATTTATTTATTTATATTATTTATTTTTATTTATTTACTTATTTATTTATTTTTATTTATTTACTTATTATTTATCTTTATTTATTTATTCGTTTAATTATTTTATTTATTTATTCGTTTAATTATTTTATTTATTTATTCGTTTAATTATTTTATTTATTTATTTGTTTAATTATTTTTGTTTGTTTCTTTCTTTCTTTCTTTGTTTCTTTGTTTATTTATTTATTTTTATTTGTTTATTTATTCGTTCAATTATTTATTTATTTATTTATTTACTTATTTATTTATTTATTTCCACGAAATAATGGATTTTGCTGAGGCTAGTGTCTCTACGGTGGACCGCATATTCTTCAAGAAAAATATATCTTCTACCAAGTAATACTGAACACTTACAATGTCAGCTGGCGAGAAGGGAAACTTGTAACCGCTTCCATTTTGATATGATTGCCACTTGAATTTGACATTTAGGAATTGTTTCATACAGCAACCTGCTCTGGGTTAAAATCGCATCCCGTTTGTATATTCTTCCATGTCTTGGAACTCGGAACTGAGTTATAAATTTTCTTTGTGGCTACACAACGCCCTCGGTTTTTATAAAACGTCTCCACAGAAAATGTACATTGATTTACTGAGAAATATGTCAGCTCCACCAAATTGCATATCAACAGAAAAAGAATTCGTAACAATATTACATTTGTCAATTATTTCGTTCGCATTCCACAGCCTACTGAAATCCCCTCATAACCAATGATCAACCGTGTTTGAACGTGCGCTGGATTTCGCCTAGCTGCCAGAACGAAGTGAATTTCACGAGACTTGAAAAAGGGCTACAATACACCATGACTGCAGCTTGCGCACACTGTACAACTGTGCATTTTGATGTATTTTCATTTTTATTGCCGTCCAATACGTTATGGTACACCCTGTACAACACTGTCGTTCAGAATGAAGTCTTTTTCTTCGCTCTGGCTGGTGGTCGATAATCTTGGAGAGAGCGAACAAGCAGGTACACGGGATTAAACCGTTCGTTGGGGAACCGAGAGGAAATCGATGAGAATACAGTCCAGTGTTCGAGGGCTTTAGTCATGGATCAAGTGAGGAGTAGTAATATAATAATAATAATAATAATAATAATAATAATAATAATAGAACTAATAATAATAATAATAATAATATAATTAATAATAATAATAGAATTAATTAATTAATTAATTTATTTATTTATTTATTTATTTAGAATATTAACGTGCAAAAACAACAGCACAAGGCCAATTACAGTTTAGCACGATACAAAACAGAACAAAACAACAAATGATGATGAGAATGAATGATAATAATAATAATAGAACTAATAATAATAATAATAATAATAATAATAATAATAGAACTAATAATAATAATAATAATTCATTCAAATCGTTAATTAAAAGAAAATTATATGAACACAGTTTGTATAGCATTAACGAATATTTTAACTTGGCCAATAATTTTGTATGGTTTTATTTATATTGACGTTGCTAATGCATAATGTATTTATGTCCTAGCAATAAAGTAGCTATCTATCTGTCTGTCTGTGTCTATCTATCTATCTATGCATCCATCTATCTATCTATGCATCCATCTATCTATCTATCTATCTATGCATCCATCTATCCATCCATCCATCCATCTACCTATGTAGTAATAATAATAATAATAATAATAATAATAATATAATTAATAATAATAGTAATAATAATAATAGTTATTTATTTATTTATTTTTTATTTATTTTTATTCTTTATTTACTTATTTACTTATTTATTTATTTATTTATTTATTTATTATTAATATTTGTGTGCTGAACAACAGCCAGAGGCCAATTATAGTAATAATAATAATAATAATAATAATAATAATAACAGTTATTTATTTATTTTTTATTTATTTTTTTATTTACTTGTTTGTTTATTTATTTATTTATTTATTTATTTATTTATTTATTTATTTATTTAGAATATTAACGTGCAAAACAACAGCACAAGGCCAATTACAGTTTAGCACGATACAAAAGAGAACAAAACAACAAATGATGATGAGAATGAATGATAGAAATGGCAGTGAGATGAAATACAATCAATATAATAGTCTACATCAATCATTGACCAAATGCAACAAAGTAAGATAGCACAAATAATTATTAAAACTAGTACAGTGAGATAATTAAAATAATGGCAATTAAATATAATGAATGACGAATTAATGAAATCATATAAATGAAAACTGGAATAGCATAAGACACAGTGCATAGCGACAAAATGAATAGATAACAAAAACAGTTCATACAAATGATTATTAAAATTACAGTCAAATACAAATCAACAATAATGACAAATTGAATGATAATTACAAAACTACATGATACAGAAAAGCTAAAAACAACACAAACAAATGAAATTAAAATGAATATGCACAATATAAGAGTAGCCAAACAACAAACTATACATTAAACGGATCTGAATTAATATAATGGGAATTGGCAGCTTTAACGCATCTGACAACTGGAGCGAGAGATTTAGGCTTATAGGTACAAAAAATTTTATGAAATCTTAGACCATTCGTAGGGGCCCGGAGGTAGATATTGCTTATGAAGGATTCACAATCAACATCACCCTTTAAGGCCTTACAAAAGAATAAGTAGTCAAGTTCTAGACGTCTAGCATAAAGGCTAGAAAAGTTAAAATATTTACAAGTACGCTCATAATTGAAAACAGATGAATTTGGCAAAAACCTGAAGGCACATAGGGACATAAATTTTCTTTGGATGATTTCCAATTTAGCTGAATCAGTAGAAGTAATAGAGTTCCAGGTGACAGATGCATATTCTAGTTTAGACCTGATTAATGTATAGTATAATGTATAGAGTAGCTGGGGTAGAAAAAGAATAAGTTATAGACCTTGTAAGTCCGAGCATTCTAATGGAATGATTATAAATATGTTGGACATGATTATGAAAATGTAATTTGGTATCGAGTAGAACTCCCAGGTCTCTAATACAGTCTTTCCTTATTATATTGATATTATTAAGAGCGTAATTAAATTTAAGAGAACTAGTTTTTCTAGAGAAGGAAATGACAAAAGTTTTCGATTCATTAATTTTCATTCCATTATCAGCAGACCATAGATCAATGGCATTTATATCATTTTGCAAGGTTACACAGTCAGCCAGACTATTTATTTTGCGAAATATTTTAAGGTCATCGGCAAATAAAAGGCAGTTAGAACTTATTCTTTTACAGATATCATCTATGAATAATAATAATAGTAGAGGCCCCAAAGTGGAACCCTGTGGAACTCCGCATAAAGTAATATAAGGATCAGAATAAGAATTTCCAAGTCTGACACAGGATTGTCTGTCTTTTAAATAATTTTCAAACCATAATAAAAAAATAAGTTCTAACTGCCTTTTATTTGCCGATGACCTTAAAATATTTCGCAAAATAAATAGTCTGGCTGACTGTGTAACCTTCCAAACCATAATAATAGAACTATTTATTTATTTATTTATTTATTTATTTATTTATTTATTTATTTAGAATATTAACGTGCAAAAACAACAGCACAAGGCCAATTACAGTTTAGCACAAAATACAAAACAAAACAAAACAACAAATGATGATGAGAATGAATGAGAGAAAATGGCAATGAGATGAAATACAAACAATATAATGGTCTACATCAATCATTGATCAAATAATAATTATAAAATTAGTACAATGAGATAATTGAAATAATGGAATAGTCTACATTAATCAATTGACCAAATGCAAGAAATAAAATGGACAAATAATTATAAAATTAGATCAGTGAGTTAAAAACTCAAAGATATACTACACATTAAATGGATCCAAGTTGAATCCATGCAAATTAGCAAATTTAATACATCTGCAGACCGGAGAGAGAGATTTAGGATTCTTATTATAAAACAATTTATGAAACCTTAAATCATTAGCAGGAATACGAAGACTGATAATAATAATAATAATAATAATAATAATAATAATAATAATAATAATAATAAAAATAAAAATAATAATAATAATTTTCATTCGGACTTTTTTTACAATACAGTAGTTATCCTTCACCCAAAGAAATTTTGCTCCTCCACAAATCTCTATCCTCAGCCCCTCCTTCAGAATAACCTCTTCTAGTCATATTATTTATGACGTCATCCGTTCACTGTTCTACTGGTTTTCTCCTTCTCTTTCCCTCCAAAGTAAGTTGCCAGATTCGTTTCACAATTTCCGGGGACATATCGGTATATGAAAATACATCTCTTTGTGTATATCTATTACTTTGACATTCACTTACAAAGTTTTTACATATTTTAAAGAGTTAAAATAATATTCTACTTATACACTAAAACAATAATTCTGCGTAACTATTACTTAAACTACGGGTGCTTTCAGGGGACTCAATTTTTTTAAGCAGCTGTTCTCTGGTTCCCAATTTTGCAGCCAATTTGTGACAGATCATATTGAATTTAGTTACAATAGCAAAAGCACGGCTCGAACAGTTTTGGTTGGCTTTTCTATAGCACGCGACACAAACTTCAAACTTGGGTTAGGTTAGATTAGGCTAGCTTAAGTTAGGTTAGGTTAACTTCGCCTATAATTGTTACGCAGTAAAGATATATTTTTTTTTCTGATATTGTGAGGTTAGATTAGGTTAACTTCGCTTATAATCATGTCGTAAAAATGTTTTTTTTTCGGTATTCGCTTTCATTTTGAAGTGTTCTACTTTTTATTTTACGTGTTAGATAATCAGGTTCAGATTAGATTAGGTTAGGTTAGGTTAGGTTAGGTTAGGTTAGGTTAGATTAGCTTCCCTTATAATGAATTGTTATATCGAAATTTTTTTTTCGGTATTCCCTTTCATTTTGAAATTTTCTACCTTTTTATTTCACGTGTTAGATAATCACATTCTGGTTATGTTAGGTTAGGTTAGGTTAGGTTAGGTTAGCTTCCCTCATAATGAATCCTTACGGCGTTTTTTTTTTTCAGTATTCGCTTTCATTTTGATGTGTTCTACTTTTTATTTTACGTGTTAGATAATCACGTTCAGGTTAGGTTAGGTTAGGTTAGCTTCCCGTATAATGAATTGTTACATCGAAATTTTTTTTCGGTATTCGCTTTCATTTTGAAATTTTCTACCTTTTTATTTCACGTGTTAGATAATCACATTCTGGTTATGTTAGGTTAGGTTAGGTTAGGTTAGGTCAGGTTAGGTTAGCTTCCCTCATAATGAATTCTTACGGAGTTTTTTTTTCGGTATTCGCTTTCATTTTGAAGTGTTCTACTTTTTATTTTACGTGTTAGATAATCACGTTCAGGTTAGGTTAGGTTAGGTTAGGTTAGGTTAGCTTCCCTTATAATGAATTGTAACATCGAAATTTTTTTTCGGTATTCGCTTTCATTTTGAAATTTTCTACCTTTTTATTTCACGTGTTAGATAATCACATTCTGGTTATGTTAGGTTAGGTTAGGTTAGGTTAGGTCAGGTTAGGTTAGCTTCCCTCATAATGAATTGTTACGGCGAATTTTTTTTTCGGCATTCGCTTTCATTTTGAAGTGTTCCATCTCATTATTTCACGTCTGAGACAATTACTTTTAAGTTAGGTTAGGTTAGGTTAGGTTAGCTTCGGTCATAATTGCTACGTCGTAATTTTTTTTTGTATTCGCTTTCATAGCATAGCATAGCAAGCAAACACTCTTGAATTTTTAGTATTACTTAAGTATTGTTTTGTTTTTGTATGCATTGTCGGGAAATATAGTAAGGTTCAAATATTTGTTCTGTATCTAATTGTAAATAAATCACTTAACGTAACTTCTACAGTTTTCATGCAGTAAGTGTTTCAAATTTTGCACTTTTTAGGACATTCGAAACTCTGTAAGTACCTACCCCCTCAGCCAATTAAAAGTGAGAAAATATAAAAAAAAAGTGGGTAGGAAATATAGAATAACCCGTTTCGTTAGTTCCATAACTTATGCTGGGATTCGAACGCAGTTATGTTTGGTAGAATACTAGATGGCTACGGTTTGCTGCAACCAGCATAGCGTGGTCTGATTTAATTGACCTGTGAATACGATATCCCTCACTAAGTTTTCGCCATTTACGGTAATTAAAGAAAGCATTCCAAATGCATAAATGTTATTACGTTCATAAACCCAAATTAAGGCTAGCGAACACAAACAATAATAATTATAATATGCAATTAAAAATATTGCACACAATAGAATGCCCGTCCATTTCAATTAAACATAACTTCCATTACAAACTACGTACGAATTGCTGGATATTAGACAGGTGACAATCGAAAGCATTAACATCACAAAAAATGATAAAAAATATAGTGTTGCCATGGCTACCACTGAAGACTTAATACTTCGATAGTCAGTTAGTAGTAAAGACTTGAAAATGCCAGCAGTTTGAAGACTGATACACTAAAAGCACTGCAACCATTATCAGGAAGTGGTCGAGCAAGAGTTCGAGATCTTTGTGAGATTTTCTCCAACTGCAAGATGAATGTCAGACGATTTTTTCAACTAGTATCGTCAAATATCAATTTAGCACTAATCCATCGACACTGCATAATAGACTATTGTATATATCTTTTACAGATCGACAATTGATCAGATTTTTTTGTATTCGACAGATATTGGAGAAATAATAGGAGTATAAGGGTACAGTACATCAGTTATTCATAGATTTCAAAAAGGCGTATGACTCGGTTAAGAGAGAAGTTTTATATAATATTCTTATTGAATTTGGTATTCCCAAGAAACTACTACTGGGTTCAAAAAGTTCCCGGAATTTTACTACCATTTTTCGTCTTAATATATAACAAGGGATATTATACATTTGTTTTGTTGGTAACATTCATGATGTCATTTCCTTAAAGTTTGTTGATAATGGCGATTGTTGGTTTTGAGTTGTAGGCAATTGTTTATCATAGTGTTTTGATTGTTCGTCGCATTTTGTAATTATGTCCACAGAGCAACGTACAAACATCAAGTTCTGTGTTTTGTTACACAAAACTCCTGCAGAGACATTAAGATTGTTGGAAGAAGCATATGGCGAAGCAGCAATGAAAAAAACTCAAGTGTATGCCTGGCATAAACGCTTTTCTGGTGGCCGCGATAGCATCAAAGATGACGTACGCAGCGGCCGACCAACAACTGCAACAAATGAAGCAATCGCTCAGCGTGTGCGTAATGTTGTGAGGGACGACCGACGTAAAACCATAAAAGAGATAGCAGCAGAGGTCGGAATATCAGTCGGAAGTGTACACAATGTTCTTCACAAGCATCTCAACATGCATTACGTGTCTCAGAAGTTAGTTCCGAAAATGTTGTCGGCAGAACAGAAAGAAACAAGAATGACTCTTGCTGGGGACATGATCAGTATGGCTGATGAAGATGGTGATTTCTTAAACAAAATTATTGCTGGTGATGAAACTTGGTGCTACTTGTACGACCCAGTCCCTAAACGACAGTCATCTGAGTGGAAATCGAAAACATCTCCTCGGAAGCAAACATTTCCTAGGGACACATCCAAAGGCAAAGTTATGTTGGAAGTTTTCTTCGACTCTCAGGGTCTCATCCACCATGAGTTCATTCCAGAAGGTCGTACTGTAATGAAAGAATTGTACGTAGAAATCCTCCGTCGCCTCCGGGACGCAGTGAGAAGGAAACGTCCAGAGAAGTGGGTAGAAAACAACTGGTTCCTTATGCATGACAATGCACCTGCTCATCGCGCAATTATTGTAAAGAATTTTTTTGCCAGGCACAACATAAGTGCTTTGGATCACCCACCATACTCTCCTGATCTCTCACCACCTGATTACTTTCTGTTTCCCCGTCTGAAAAGTCATCTGAAAGGACGGAGATTCAATGCTGAAGAGGTTATCGCAAACGCGACGAGAGCACTAAGACGGGTTTCACAAAATGGCTTCCAGCCTGCTTCCAGGAACTCTACACGCGTTGGCAAAAGTGTGTTGTTGCGGAAGGCAACTATTTTGAAGGGAATGCTGTAGAATAGTGTTTAAGGTACGTTGTTTGTATGATACTAGCAAATTCCGGGAACTTTTTGAACCTAGCATGTAGTTCGATTAATTAAAATGTGTCTCAATGAAACTTACAGCAGAGTCCGTATAGGCCAGTTTCTATCTGATGCTTTTCCAATTCACTTCGGGCTAAAGCAGGGAGATGCACTATTACCTTTACTTTTTTACTTCGCTTTAGAATATGCCATTAGGAAAGTTCTGGATAACACAAGGGTTTGGAATTGAACGGGTTACATCAGCTGTTTTTCTATGCGGATGACGTGAATATGTTAGGAGAAAATCCACAAACGATTAGGGAAAACGCGGGAATTCTACTTGAAGCAAGTAAAGAGATAGGTTTGGAAGTAAATCCCGAAAAGACTAAAGGCAGGTTCACAATAAACCGGGAACAAGAACCAGAGTGAAAACGGGAAGCAGAGAACGTGAATATGAACATTTTTTATTCACAATAAACCGAGAGCGTAGACGACTATGCATATCGATATGCATGTCAATAACGATATGTAAAGTCGATATTACGCATTCTGATGTTATTTGTGTATAATTGACCAAAGGCGTTCTCTCATGAGTACAAGGCAGCCAACATAAACACAGGTTAACCAACTTCAACGGTACTATAAATATGCCCATATATCTTTATTATCACAACCTAACGTAAAATAATTAGAGAAGAAACATTTGTAATAGAACAAAAATGAACACAACAGTAGTTATTGAATTGAAGCATGAATATGTAGTGTGTAATACAACCTATACAGTAATAAAATATGATTCACTTACGATCGGTGTTCAAAGATGCAGCTATTGAAAGCCACGTATTCTCCTTCATTTTCTCATCTTTATACGAGGCGCGCCGCTTATCGTAAACGTGAGGATTTTCCTCAACACTCAATATTAGAATCTCATCAAATAAAACTTGCTCCATGATGCACAGCACAGAACAAAATAATGCATAGGTTATGTCACGGTCTTCTTGCTACAAAATATACGACGACAAAATAGCTTTTAGATGGCAATAGAATGAATCTAGTGGGCTGTGATCGGAAACGTGGACGCCAAAGTTGAAACTTGGCCAACTCTCCGTTCCCGATCCCGGGCTCCGGCAAGCTTTTCGTTAATTGTGAATGCTCACATTTAAATGTACACATTTTAACAATTTTACCGTTTTCGTTTTCGTTGCGATTCTCGTTTCCGGTTTATTGTGAACCAGCCTTTAGTATATGATTATGTCTCGTGACCAGAATATTGTACGAAATGGAAACATAAAAATTGGAGATTTAACCTTCGAAGAAGGGGAAAAATTCAAGTATCTTGGAGAAACAGTAACAAATATAAATGACACTCGAGAGGAAATTAAATGCAGAATAAATATGGGAAATGCCTGTTATTATTCGGTTGAGAAGTTTTTGTCATCCAGTCTGTTGTCAAAAATCTGAAAGTTGAAATATATAAAATACTTATATTACCGGTTGTTCTGTATGGTTGTGAAACTTGGACTCTCACTTTGAGAGAGGAACAGAGATTAAGGGTGTTTGAGAATAAGGTGCTTGGGAAAATATTTGGGGCTAAGAGAGATGAAGTTACAGGAGAATGGAGAAAGTTACACAACACAGATCTGCACACATTGTTTTCTTCACCTGACATAATTAGGAACATTAAATCTAGACGTTTGAGATGGGCAGGGCATGTAGCACGTATGGGCGAATCTAGAAATGCATATAGAATGTTAGTTGGGAGGCAGGGGGGAAAAAGACCTTTACGGAAGCCGAGACGTAGATGGGAAGAAAATATTAAAATGGATTTGAGGGAGGTGGGATATGATGATAGAAACTGGATTAATCTTGCACAGGATAGGGACCAATGGCGAGCTTATGTGAGGGCGCCAATGAACCTGCGGGTTCCTTAGAAGTCATTTGTAAGTAATTAAGTATAAATATGGAAATGCCTTCTATTATTGAGTTGAGAAAATTTTGTCATCCAGTCTATTCTAAAAAAGAACCTAAAGAATTTATAAAACAATTGTATTACTGGTTGTTCTGTATGGTTGTGAAACTTTTGTGGGAGAAACAGAGCTTAAGGGTGTTTGAGAATAAAGTGCTTAGGAAAATATTTGGGCCTAAGAGGGATGAAGTAACAGGAGAATGGAAAAAGTTACACAACGCAGAATTTCATGCATTGTATTCTTCACCCGACATAATTAGGAACATTAAATCCAGATCAGTGATAGAGATCCAGAAATGATGCTGCAGATGGAGTTCGCCGTCTTCCAAGGATTTGGCAAAATTATTATTGTTCACATGAAAGGGACTCTATTTGAAGTGTGTAATGCCAAACATAACCCAAATAAATGTAGTGTGAACTATGTTGCCATTGCTTTTCGAATGTGCCCTGGTATTTACCGCGTACTCCGTGGTTCTAAGTGATTTCTAACATTTGTGTAGAGGATAGAAGACAATTTATGCAGCGTACCATATTCACTTGAGGACTACTTGAACATTTAAAGCGAGTCACTGTGTCTGGAATAGATTTTCGATCTGGTGACCGTTAGAAAATGTTTTGACCCACCTGTGTGCTTTCTCCAAGATCTATAAATCAATTCCTTTAACTTTCTTTACATTATTTACAGAAGCAACAGTAATCACAACAGATTATTCGGTCAAGCAAGTTCGTCCTCCCCTCCATTGTGATGCCAGCTATTTTTAACGATTCTGTGCAGAAAGTAAAGTGACTGGCGTTCCCTGCGAGTTGTTAAAATCGGCTTACTGCCCACAAGTCTGACGCTGCTCGTTTTATCAAGCCTCTTTTTATTTTCCTTTCACCGGAGGGAACTTGGTCGTCAGGGTGCGTAAGGCAGGAGAATTAACTCATTACGTAATCATTCATCCGAGGCAGGTTTAACACCTGACGGCACAAACACGTCTGGATATGGAAAGTTGGGCGCAGTGGCTTTGTAGCGCCCTACCGACTCACCGTTATCAGCTGATGGGGGTGAGAATTCTTGTTCTGTAGTATTGGCACTGCCGCCATCATTTACTAAATTCAGTCTGTCTTGTAAAAGTACAGTAACATACAAGGACTCCCTGATTTCCCTTCTTCGATAACGGGCATAGACATTCTTCAGTTTTATTATTTCCTACCTATTTATTCATTTTTACTTATTTACTTACCTAGTTATTTATATAATTATACAATTATTTATTTATTTGTGTAATTACACAATTATTTATTTATTTGCGAAATTACACAATTATTTAATTATTTGTGTAATTACACAATTATTTATTTGTACAATTACACAATTATTTATTTATTTGTACAATTACACAAATATTTATTTGTACAATTACACAATTATTTAATTATTTATTTTTACAATTACACAATTAATTATATATTTGTATAATTACACAATTACTTATTTATATGTACAATTGTACAATTATTTATTAGTATAATTGTGCAACTGTACAATTATGTATTTGTATAATTGTACAATTATTTATTTATACAATTATTTATTTATATAATTATTTTTATACAATTATTTATTTATACAAATATTGATTTATACAATTATTTACTTATTTATATAATTATACAATTATTTACTTATTTATATAATTACACTTTATTTATTTATTAATTCATTTATTTATTTATTCATTATTTATTTGTTTATAATTTATTTATTTATTTATTTATTTATTTTTTAATTAATTTTCTTATATTAATCAATGCATTTAAACTTAATTCATTTATTAATTAATGCATTAATCCATTAAGTAATTTATTCATTCATTTATTTACACATTTATTTTTATTTATTCATTTATTAATTCATTAATTCATTTATTAACTCATTTATTTATTTATTTATTTATTTATTCATTTATTAATTCATTAATTCATTTATTAACTCATTTATTTATTTATTCATTTATTAATTTATTAATTCATTTATTAACTCATTTATTTATTTATTTATTCATTTATTCATTCATTAATTCATTTATTAACTCATTTATTTATTTATTTATTCATTTATTAATTCATTAATTCATTTATTAACTCATTTATTTATTTATTTATTTATTTATTTATTTATTTATTCATTTATTAATTCATTAATTCATTTATTAACTCATTTATTTATTTATATTATTTATTTATTCATTTATTAATTCATTAATTAATTTATTAACTCATTTATTTATTTATTTATTCATTTATTAATTCATTAATTCATTTATTAACTCATTTATTTATTTATTCATTCATTTATTAATTCATTAATTCATTTATTAACTCATTTATTTATTTATTCATTTATTAATTCATTAATTAATTTATTAACTCATTTATTTATTTATTTATTCATTCATTTATTAATTCATTAATTCATTTATTAACTCATTTATTTATTTATTTATTCATTAATTCATTTATTAACTCATTTATTTATTTATTCATTAACTCATTTATTTATTTATTTATTTATTCATTAATTCATTCATTAACTCATTTATTTATTTATTTATTAACTCATTTATTTATTTATTTATTTATTTATTTATTTATTTATTTATTTATTTATTTATTTATTTATTTATTTATTTATTTATTTATTAGTTCTGGCAGTTAAGGGCATGACGTCTTCTCTTCTACACTACCAGTAACACTTACTTACTTACAAATGACTTTTAAGGAACCCGGAGGTTCATTGCCTCCCTCACATAAGCCCGCCATCGGTCCCTATCCTGAGCAAGATTAATCCAGTCTCTACCATCATATCCCACCTCCCTCAAATCCATCTTAATATTATCTCCTTCCTGAGAAATCACATCTCTATATCACCCACGTACCTAGCATTTATCGAACTTTTAAAGTCTATCGCCTGCGACCAGGTTTCAACACGCGAACTCTGAGTTTAATGCAAGGCACGCCAGCAACTGGTGTGCTAGGAAGAGACAAAGAAACTTCAAACTGTCCGCAACTTAATAGAAATCATGTGGAACAGCGGAGCAGCGGGAATTCACGGCTTCGTGATTGGTAACGGACAACAGACTGCAAACTTTCGCAGACAGGCCAGTCGCCAGGTTGGCTGATAACTGTAGTGAAGCTCTCTTTGTTCGAGTCCTGCCGTGGGACAATCAATCACAACAGCGCGCCTGAATGGAGTGGTCGCCTGCAACACTCAGGTGGGCGTAATGCTATCCGTGTGTAGGACACTACAGGGGTATTTCTGGGTATATGTTGGCTTTTACTAGAAAATATGACACAACCTCAATGGAAAATATGATACAATATTAAAGTATCTGATTTAAACCAGAGTAACATTATTATACAGGGACATCATTTTATTTTTACTAACATTTTTAATATTAGCTTGCCTATACCTCTGACTCAACGCCGTTTGCTACCCCTTCCACGACTGGAGTTCGATGATACTGGCGTAATATACAGTACAAACAAATCACTTTACTAGGTATAGGAGGGAAGAAAAGTAGTTAATCCATTTACGTAAACTAGGAAATATTGCGCTTTTGAGTTTGATAATTTTCATTAGATTTTTGTTTAATCAAAATACAGTACTGTATTAACAACAAGGGTTTTTACTCACGAACTGAGCTGTCCATGCGAACGTATTCATTATGCAGTGTATATTATACTGTCTACAGCACATTAGCGTACAATATAGAGAATGAAGTTAAATTAAAAAATAATCATAATATGGTTATTTAAACACATTTTTTTAAATGGTGGCCGTTCATTTCGATACAGGTTTCAGTTCTAATGTGCATATTATCGCACTATAGACTATTGTACCTAATCCCAATTACCAGTTTCGTTCTTCGTACTAGTAACTCATGTTGAAATAATTCTGTACCTACACTGGTGGCCATAATTCTGGAAACTTTTTGTGTTTGTACTGAATTGTCATAGCATTTGTTTTTATTCACACATTAATACAATTTAAAATGTTACTCGTGACTGAAAGCATCGAACAAACATTGTCTATTCTATTTTTATAGAAAATTCATGACTTTATGTCGTAATGTGTATGCTAAAACATATATTTATGCATTAACACTTAGAAACATTTTCATGTTATTTTTTCATTCACTCTGTAAACCGTTAGTACTTTGTGGGATAACCTTTATTTTTAATGACAGCATCAATTCTGCGGGACACTGAGTCCACTAGACGTTGCAGTTCTTCCTTGCTGATGATCAGAAACCAGCTGTGGATAATGGCTTCAATGAATTGAGTTTTGCTGCTGGAATTTTTTTTTAGACACCAAACTTTTTAACCTTGATCACAAGTTTTCAATTGGATTAAGATCAGGACTACTCCCAGGCCACTTTAACACCTTGATGTTTTCTGTTGAAACCATTGCATAACACTCTTGGCAGTATGGCATGGAGCACTATCCTGTTGAAATACAAAATCATCACAATTGGGGTGTAATTCGGCAAGGGGTGGCATCAGTTTCACTTCCAGAATATCTTTTTTGTATTTTTCCGCGTTCAAGTTCCCTATAAAAATCTGAAGTCTTCCTACTCCATCCCTGGACATGCATCCCAGATCATGACAGCAACAGGATGTTTCATGGTTGCGATGAGGCATTCAGGATCCAAAGCTTCTCCATTTCTTCGACGAACGTATTTTATTCCGTCACTTCCAAATATAGAAATTCTTGTTTCATCGCTCCATATCACTTTCGCACAGTCATAACTGGTCCATTATTGATGATTTTTGCATCAATATACACGATTTTCTCGTTGTCTTTTGTTGAGAAATGGCTTTTTTCTGAGTGCTCTTGCTTTCAGTTCATTGTCAAACAACTTCCTTCGGAGAGTTCTCGCAGAAATACTACGTACTGCTGTGTAGAACTTCCTGTATCTCTTTAGAGGATTTCCTTCGATCTTTCAATGCTAATCGACAAATCTGCCTCACATCTCTTGGACTTACTTTAGGTTTTCTACCAGTCCTAGGTGTTGTTTTACAAGATTTTGTGGATTTCAACCTCTGCCATACCTTCTGGACGCCAGACACTGTAGCACCATTACCAAGCTTCCTCGCAGTTTCCTTGAATGTGTAGCCTTCTTCTCGAAGTGTGACTGCCTTACATCGTTTAGAAGGTGTCCAGTCCTTTCGTGGAGCCATTGTGATAAAATTATTATCAATAAAGTTAGTGGTAAAGCAATCAGGTGTTAACCGAACGAAATCTTCTCAGACTAATGATAGAAACACACTAATAATGTCCACATTTTATGCTAACAGTGCTCAATAATGCTCCTAATGATCAAAAATAGTCTTAAAATCAACAGTGGACCAATTTTATTAATGGGAAATTATAATGAAATCAGAAATTAATATTTAGATCTTAAACGACAAGAACATAATTCCCAACATAATGAATATTTATTGTTAAAATATTAAGAATTTGATATAATACAATTATTTTAACTCCATAATTGACGAAACAATCATGAGTAATATTTTAAATTATATAAATCTGTGAATATATATAGATGTTATAACATTTCAGTACAAAAACGAAAAGTTTCCAGAATTATGGCCACCAGTGTACTCTATAAAAGATTACCTTACGTACTGTAAATTCAATCTTCACTTCTGCCCGATCCGAAAAGATAAAATTACTCAGACATGCTATCTACTGTCCGTCCAAGTGGTTATGTCGTAGGGTCGTAAAAATGGAGGTAATTACGTGACAGTTAATTACTTAACGAGGACCTTTTATTTAAGTTATTTTAAACAGTTGTATGATATTACGTAGACGTCCAATTCCTAACAGAAATTAATGTTTTCAGAAGAGAGCTAAGACAGCCCAGCCACTAGCTGGCGAATAAAACTGGTGGGGGAAACCGGTATACGACGTAGGCAAATGGACGACAGTACCTGTGCGAAAATGATTCAATATTGAAAGCTCTTTCGTCACTGGAAAACGCGAACATATTTTTGGAACGTACTGTTTACTATGACCGTAAGGCTACTATGACTGTATATGCAGTCTTGGATCTGTGTGGAAGGGGTGGGAGTGAAGTACATTCAAAAACTCAGGTACAATAAAAATTGAAGTAAAAATAAAATGATGTCCCTGTACATATTGATTACACAACTTTTAACACTATTATGTTATGACTTAGAATAGTACATTATGCAACGAGCCTATAATGGTAGTAATTAAGACGCGAGTATGTTTATGAAATGAGCGCAAGTGAGTCTTAATTACCATTATACGCCAGTTTCATACGACCATATTTCTAACTTGACTTATGTTTATCTAAGTAAAGAGCGGAACTGAGCTTCTAAATTGTGAGATGTGCGCAGACGCGAAAGTATTGATTTTTTCTGAGGAACGAATGCCATTGACCTTGATATAATCTAGAGAATAACATGAACATTAATCTTGATATAACCTGGAAATTGATTTAGAATTTGAAAAACGAGATGGCAAATTGAATTTATTTGAATATTATTTACAATTGACGCTAATTATTATAGTAACAGAACATAACCTTCTGCGACAGTATTGGATTTCCAGCCTCCGTGACGTTTCGCTAATTGTCTTTCGATTGCATATCGGAGAATAATCGATACTTGCGGTTTTATAATGGTACAATGGTGATTTCTCATTGGCTGAACAACTATAATGAATAGGTATACTTTAATGAGGTGCATTAAAGGGCTACTACCAGGTGTATAATTACTACATTTCGGCATGGTCGAGCATAAATATATTTATTATGATCAGTTACATGTGTTATATGAAAGCTAAGTTTGTAACCTAGTTGACCAGTTTCAGCTTAGTATTAGCCATCTTCAAAACTTGTGAAGTCCTCGCATCTTCCGGTTTATTCAGTTGTTTTGCTGGGAGTACGTCCGCATTAGGTAGTGTTGAGTCAAATAGTATATGTTTTCTGATCGGCCTGGGTAGCGTAGTCGGTATAGTGCTGGCCTTCTGTGCTCGAAGTTGCGGTTTCGATCCCGGCCCAGATCGATGGCATTTAAGTGTCTTAAATGCAACAGGCTCATGTCAGTAGGTTTACTGGCATATAAAAGAACTCCTGCGGGACAAAATTGCGGCACATCGGCTCGCTGATATAGGCCTAACCTCTGCAGTTGCGAGCGTCGTTAAAGGAACCATAATTTGAATTTTGACATTATAAAATCAGTTTTAAACCAGTTTAGAAGTGGAATTGAACAAATGTCTCTAGCGGAAAGAAGGTACATATAGTAATGGTGTTTTATGTGGAAAAAGTTAATAAAATATACCAATTCTTCAATGGCACTTTAAAAGTACTATTTGCACTCTATTGCCCACAGAAACATAATAAAAACCTTTTTTTTTTAAACCAACTTAGAAGTGGAATTGAACAAGTGTCTCTAGCGGAAAGAAGGTACATGTAGTAATGGTGTTTTATGTGGAAAAAGTTAATAAAATATACAAATTCTTCAATGGCACTTTAAAAGTACTATTTGCACTCTATTGCCCACAGAAACATAATAAAAACCTTTTTTTTTTAAACCAACTTAGAAGTGGAATTGAACAAGTGTCTCTAGCGGAAAGAAGGTACATATAGTAATGGTGTTTTATGTGGAAAAAGTTAATAAAATATACAAATTCTTCAATGGCACTTTAAAAGTACTATTTGCACTCTATTGCCCACAGAAACATAATAAAAACCTTTTTTTTTTAAACCAACTTAGAAGTGGAATTGAACAAGTGTCTCTAGCGGAAAGAAGGTACATGTAGTAATGGTGTTTTATGTGGAAAAAGTTAATAAAATATACAAATTCTTCAATGGCACTTTAAAAGTACTATTTGCACTCTATTGCCCACAGAAACATAATAAAAACCTTTTTTTTTTAAACCAACTTAGAAGTGGAATTGAACAAGTGTCTCTAGCGGAAAGAAGGTACATGTAGTAATGGTGTTTTATGTGGAAAAAGTTAATAAAATATACAAATTCTTCAATGGCACTTTAAAAGTACTATTTGCACTCTATTGCCCACAGAAACATAATAAAAACCTTTTTTTTTTTAAACCAACTTAGAAGTGGAATTGAACAAGTGTCTCTAGCGGAAAGAAGGTACATGTAGTAATGGTGTTTTATGTGGAAAAAGTTCATAAAATATACCAATTCTTCAATGGCACTTTAAAAGTACTATTTGCACTCTATTTCCCACAGAAACATAATAAAAACCTTTTTTTAAACCAACTTAGAAGTGGAATTGAACAAGTGTCTCTAGCGGAAAGAAGGTACATGTAGTAATGGTGTTTTATGTGGAAAAAGTTCATAAAATATACCAATTCTTCAATGGCACTTTAAAAGTACTATTTGAACTCTATTGCCCACAGAAACATAATAAAAACCTTTTTTTTTTAAACCAACTTAGAAGTGGAATTGAACAAATTTCTCTAGCGAAAAGAAGGTACACATAGTAATGGTGTTTTATGAGGAAAAAGTCCATAAAATATACAAATTCTTCAATGGCAATTTAAAAATACTATTTGCACTCTATTGCCCACAGAAACATAATAAAAACCTTTTTTTTTTAACCAACTTAGAAGTGGAATTGAACAAATTTCTCTAGCAGAAAGAAGGTACACATAGTAATGGTGTTTTATGAGGAAAAAGTCCATAAAATATACAAATTCTTCAATGGAAACTTAAAAATACTATTTGCACTCTATTGCCCACAGAAACATAATAAAAACCTTTTTTTTAAACCAACTTAGAAGTGGAATTGAACAAATTTCTCTAGCAGAAAGAAGGTACACATAGTAATGGTGTTTTATGAGGAAAAAGTCCATAAAATATACAAATTCTTCAATGGAAATTTAAAAATACTATTTGCACTCTATTGCCTACAGAAACATAGTAAAAACCTTTTTTTTTAAACCAACTTAGAAGTGGAATTGAACAAATTTCTCTAGCGGAAAGAAGGTACACATAGTAATGGTGTTTTATGAGGAAAAAGTCCATAAAATATACAAATTCTTCAATGGCAATTTAAAAATACTATTTGCACTCTATTGCCCACAGAAACATAATAAAAACCTTTTTTTTTTAACCAACTTAGAAGTGGAATTGAACAAATTTCTCTAGCAGAAAGAAGGTACACATAGTAATGGTGTTTTATGAGGAAAAAGTCCATAAAATATACAAATTCTTCAATGGAAACTTAAAAATACTATTTGCACTCTATTGCCCACAGAAACATAATAAAAACCTTTTTTTTAAACCAACTTAGAAGTGGAATTGAACAAATTTCTCTAGCAGAAAGAAGGTACACATAGTAATGGTGTTTTATGAGGAAAAAGTCCATAAAATATACAAATTCTTCAATGGAAATTTAAAAATACTATTTGCACTCTATTGCCTACAGAAACATAGTAAAAACCTTTTTTTTTAAACCAACTTAGAAGTGGAATTGAACAAATTTCTCTAGCGGAAAGAAGGTACATGTAGTAATATTGTTTAATGTGGTAAAAGTTCATAAAGTATACAAATTCTTCAATGGCAATTTAAAAGTACTATTTGCACTCTATTGCCCACAGAAACATAATAAAAACCTTTTTTTTTAAACCAACTTAGAAGTGGAATTGAACAAATGTCTCTAGCGGAAAGAAGGTACATGTAGTAATGGTGTTTTATGTGGAAAAAGTTCATAAAATATACAAATTCTTCAATGGCACTTTAAAAGTACTATTTGAACTCTATTGCCCACAGAAACATAATAAAAACCTTTTTTTTTTAAACCAACTTAGAAGTGGAATTGAACAAATTTCTCTAGCGAAAAGAAGGTACGTGTAGTAATGGTGTTTTATGTGGAAAAAGTTCATAAAATATACCAATTCTTCAATGGCAATTTAAAAGTACTATTTGAACTCTATTACCCACAGAAACATAATAAAAACCTTTTTTTTTTTTAAACCAACTTAGAAGTGGAATTGAACAAATTTCTCTAGCAGAAAGAAGGTACACATAGTAATGGTGTTTTATGAGGAAAAAGTCCATAAAATATACAAATTCTTCAATGGAAACTTAAAAATACTATTTGCACTCTATTGCCCACAGAAACATAATAAAAACCTTTTTTTTAAACCAACTTAGAAGTGGAATTGAACAAATTTCTCTAGCAGAAAGAAGGTACACATAGTAATGGTGTTTTATGAGGAAAAAGTCCATAAAATATACAAATTCTTCAATGGAAATTTAAAAATACTATTTGCACTCTATTGCCTACAGAAACATAGTAAAAACCTTTTTTTTTAAACCAACTTAGAAGTGGAATTGAACAAATTTCTCTAGCGGAAAGAAGGTACACATAGTAATGGTGTTTTATGAGGAAAAAGTCCATAAAATATACAAATTCTTCAATGGCAATTTAAAAGTACTATTTGCACTCTATTGCCCACAGAAACACAATAAAAACATTTTTTTAAACCAACTTACAAATGGAATTGAAGAAATTCCTTTAGGAGAATGAAAGTATACATAGTAATGGGTTTTAAAATGAGGAAAAAGGAATTCCTAAAATTTTCATATTTTTCACCAGAATGTCCCCTTAAATCAGACACATGAAAAGTAAAAGAGAAAACACAAAATGGCAACGATGTGCAAGTAATTGCATTTAATTGGCTCCTACGAAGAGCGTTTACCATCTGGAAAGGACTACAGAATGTAGCAATGTAAACTGATTGTTGCTTCACACGAAAGACTGGGAGTTCCATTCTTGCATATCCTCCGTGACTGCATTGAAGGCACTTTGCGATAAAACGCTCGTTGTTACAAAAACCACGGAACTGACACAGATACAGATACACGTGTCAGGACGAGAACTGACAACAGGCATCGGTAGGATGGATTTGACGGCGGCGCACCAAACAATCGCACACGAGTTCGTGTCCCGTGCAGCCACGTACCTCTCTATTCATTTCTTTCCCAGGATAACGCCACTCACTGTCAGAGAGCGGGCAGGTATGTCTAAATAGCTTCGTTTGTTACTATCTGAGCTACTAAATAGTTTTTTCCACCATGTGCCTTGTTGAACACGTGACAGATACGCAAAGGATTACACTATGCTTGTATATGTAACCCATTATATTTTTAAACTACATTAAAGTACACAGCGTTGTCCGAGTTTCCTATTTTGCATCAATTTTTAAGTAAACTGATAAACTTCTTACTTACTTATTTACTGGCTTTTAAGCAACCCGGAGGTTCATTGCCGCCCTCACATAAGCCCGCCATTGGTCCCTATCCTGAGCAAGATTAATCCAGTCTCTATCATCATATCCCATTACCCTCAAATGCATCTTAATATTATCTTCTCATCTACGTCTCGGCCTCCCTAAAGGTCTTTTTCCCTCCGGTCTCCCAACTAACACTCTATATTCATTTCTGGATTCGCTCATACGTGCTACATGCCCTGCCCATCTCAAACGTCTGGATTTAATGTTCGTAATTACGTCAGGTGAAGAATACAATGCGTGCAGTTCTGCGTTGTGTAACTTTCTCCATTCTCCTGTAACTTCATCCCTCTTAGCCCTAAATATTTTCCTAAGCACCTTATTCTCAAACACCCTTAACCTATATTCCTCTCAACCATAAAGAACAACCGGTAATATAACTGTTTTATAAATTCTAACTTTCAGATTTTTTGACAGCAGACTGGATGATAAAAGCTTCTCAACCGAATAATAACAGGCATTTCCCATATTTATTCCGTGTTTAATTTCCTCCCGAGTATCATTTATATTTGTTACTGTTGCTCCAAGATATTTGAACTTCTCCACCTCTTCAAAAGATAAATTTCCAATGTTTATATTTTCATTTCGTATAATATTCTCGTCACGAGACATAATCATATACTTTGTCTTTTCGGGGTTTACTTCCAAACCTATTCTGATAAGCTTCTATATACTAAATCTCACACAGAGACATCTGGTTTCCAAAAGACACTGTAGAATTACTGTCTATGTTTACAACTTTTTTACAGCAAAACAAACACGAGAATGGGTAATTTTACAACATTATCAGGAAGAATACCACTAGAAACAATTAATAAATTTGTGTTATTTCAAAAATTGATCAATAACATTTAAGTTATTGTTTAAAGTAATAAAACAAAGATTATAAACATCACAACTTTTCCTACATTGACGATGTTTAAACACTAGTAAGAACAGCTGGAAGAAGAGCAGTTTGTCTTCAGGAAGAGAAAAGTTACGAGAGATGCAATTGAACAGCTACGAACAATCGACGAAAGATACCTAGAGAAGAATATAGAAGTGTATATAGTACTTGTGAATTTAGATAAGGCTTCTGACAGAGTGGATTGGAATAAACTGATGGGGATTCTAAAAAAAGTTCGTGTGGATTGGAAAGATAGAAGGTTGTTCAGTAACCTTTATATGAAACGAGTCAAAGTCAGGATAGAGAAGAAATGTCAGAAGGAAGTGAAATAGGGAGAGAAGTACCTTGTTCAACATCTGCTTGGAGGATTTAGTAAACAAATGTTTTTGAAACACGGGAGGAGTGATAGTAGGCGGAAGAAAAATAGAGTTCATAAGATTTGCTGATGATATGGCGTTGTTAGCAGAAGGGGAGATGATACTAAGGGATATGCTACTGGAGCTAAATGACAGCTGTGAGCAGTATGGGATGAAGATAAATGCAAACAAGACGAAGACCATGGTCATAGGAAGAAAAATAAAGTGCATAAGATTTGCTGATGATATGGCATTGTTAGCAGAAGAGGAGATGATACTAAGGAATATGCTACTGGAACTAAATGACAGCTGTGAGTATAATGGGATGAAGATAAGTGCAAACAAGACGAAGACCATGGTCATAGGAAGAAAAATAAAGTGCATAAGATTTGCTGATGATATGGCGTTGTTAGCAGAAGAGGAGATGATACTAAGGGATATGCTACTGGAGCTAAATGACATCTGTGAGCAGTATGGGATGAAGATAAATGCCAACAAGACGAAGAACATGGTTATAGGAAGAAAAATAAAGTGCATAAGATTTGCTGATGATATGGCATTGTTAGCAGAAGAGGAGATGATACTAAGGAATATGCTACTGGAACTAAATGACAGCTGTGAGTAGAATGGGATGAAGATAAGTGCAAACAAGACGAAGACCATGGTCATAGGAAGAAAAATAAAATGCTTAAGATTTGCTGATGATATGGCATTGTTAGCAGAAGAGGAGATGATACTAAGGGATATGCTACTGGAGCTAAATGACAGCTGTGAGCAGTATGGGATGAAGATAAGTGCAAACAAGACGAAGACCATGGTCATAGGAAGAAAAATAAAGTGCATAAGATTTGCTGATGATATGGCGTTGTTAGCAGAAGAGGAGATGATACTAAGGGATATGCTACTGGAACTAAATGACAGCTGTGAGTATAATGGGATGAAGATAAGTGCAAACAAGACGAAGACCATGGTCATAGGAAGAAAAATAAAGTGCATAAGATTTGCTGATGATATGGCGTTGTTAGCAGAAGAGGAGATGATACTAAGGAATATGCTACTGGAACTAAATGACAGCTGTGAGTATAATGGGATGAAGATAAGTGCAAACAAGACGAAGACCATGGTCATAGGAAGAAAAATAAAGTGCATAAGATTTGCTGATGATATGGCGTTGTTAGCAGAAGAGGAGATGATACTAAGGGATATGCTACTGGAACTAAATGACAGCTGTGAGCAGTATGGGATGAAGATAAGTGCAAACAAGACGAAGACCATGGTCATAGGAAGAAAAATAAAGTGCATAAGATTTGCTGATGATATGGCGTTGTTAGCAGAAGAGGAGATGATACTAAGGGATATGCTACTGGAGCTAAATGACAGCTGTGAGCAGTATGGAGTGAAGATAAATGCAAACAAGACAAATATCATGGCTATAGGAAGAAAAATAAAGATAAACTTGCAAATTCTGAATGAAGTAGTAGAGCAAGTGGACACATGTAAAGTAATCTTTAATGGAAACAGTTTTGTTTTGTAAGAATGTAGGCCTACATACTTTATAATTTTGTAATTACGTAAAAGCAAATAAATCAACAGATACCGTGAACGTTAATCAAGTTTCATAGTTTTAAGTTTACAGTTAAAGAGGTTACATTGTAATAATAAATGTTAAAACCAAATAATTTTCGTAATTAATTTTTGATCTACAGTAACTTGATCGAAATGTACCTGATGAGACGTCTTTGTTTACATTCTCCTCTCGTAAGTCTTGCAGAGTGAACGGTTAAGTTACACTCACCCCCACTGCGGAGCAATGACGTCATGTAGCACTGTTACTTTTTTCAGAGTTGCAACACTTTATAGGGGAGAGTTGGGTAGTATCGGACATCGGGTAATATTGGACAGTGAGTTTCTTTCATCTACCACACGATGATAGTATCTGAATGACATGGTTACGTTTCTGTGATGTCGTATAGAGAAACGTAACCATGTCATTCAGGTACTACCATATGGTGGTAGATGAAAGACACGCACTATCCGATATTACCCGAGTCCGATACTATCCTAATCTCCTCTATTTCGTATTCTCAAAATTACTGAACTATCAAAAAACTTATTTGACAAAACTTATTCTGATAGACTTGGTATATTACCTCTGTGAATTAATGTAATAGATTTCCTTCAACCCTGTGTAAGTGTTAAGGGGAGAAGATGGTATTTTTTTTTTAACTTTTTTTCCTATTTGGTGTAAAATATTAATTTTTGTATGTAGAGAGCTCATAGCTGCGGCAACTCAATCAAATAAAAATATTTTGAAAAAAAAAAATTATTTGGGGGCCCAAATTTGAAATAAAAAAATATATACCCAATGCAGTATTGTACTAAAAACGATATATGTAAACCGTTTTTAAAGATAGATTCAAACAGTTTTTTGCAATGTATTTGCAAGAGCATATTATACAAACTCTCTGTAACAGAATTTTGATATTTGTCCCCACGTTTGTAAAATAAACAATTAAAATTTAATAACAATTTTCTGATTTCCCTTCTTGCAAACAAACGGAAGTATTTTTAAAAATGAAATCAATTAACAAAATTCTGTTACAGAGAAAAGTTTCCTAATAGTCTAAAGAACGTGTGTTCTAAATTTCACGCATGTATCTTTAATAGTTCAGAAATTATATCCATTCTTGTCAGGCAATGTAGCAAAAAAAATGAAGTTACTGGAAACCGATAAAAGCGGGCGTGTGATTTAAAAATCCATAGCGCAGGAAGTTTAAAAATGACGTCTCAACATCCGATAAGGGCACAAATACCCACAAAATGTTATGCAATGCATTCGACATATATCTAAGAGTATTTTAAAGACAACATTTTTTTTATTTAATTTACCGGAAACAACAATAAAAGTGGGCGAGTGATTTAAAAATCCATAACGCAGGAAGTTTAAAAATGACGTCTCAACATCCGATAAGGGCACAAATACCCACAAAATGTTATGCAATGCATTCGATATATATCTAATAGTATTTTAAAGAAAACATTTTTTTTTATTTAATTTACCGGAAACAACAATAAAAGTGGGCGAGTGATTTAAAAATCCATAACGCAGGAAGTTTAAAAATGACGTCTCAACATCCGATAAGGGCACAAATACCCACAAAATGTTATGCAATGCATTCCACATATATCAAAGGATATTTTAAAGAATTTTTTTTTAAATTTAATTTACCGGAAACAACAATAAAAGTGGACGAGTGATTTAAAAATCCATAACGCAGGAAGTTTAAAAATGACGTCTCAACATCCGATAAGGGCACAAATACCTACAAAATGTTATGCAATGCATTCCACATATATCAAAGGATATTTTAAAGATTTTTTTTTTAATTTAATTTACCGGAAACAACAATATAAGTGGGCGAGTGATTTAAAAATCCATAACGCAGGAAGTTTAAAAATGACGTCTCAACATCCGATAAGGGCACAAATACCCACAAAATGTTATGCAATGCATTCCACATATATCAAAGGATATTTTAAAGAATTTTTTTTTAATTTAATTTACCGGAAACAACAACAAAAGTGGACGAGTGATTTAAAAATCCGTAGCGCAAGAAGTTTAAAAATGACGTCTCAACATCTGACTAGGGCACAAATACCCACAAAATGTTATGCAATGCATTCCACACATATGACAGAGTATTTTAAAGATTTTATTTTTTTGAAAATTTACTCATTTTTCACCAAAAAGTACCATCCTCTCCCCTTAAAAGAGTACATTCGATAATTAATACATTTTATGTTGAAATAGTACGACAGTTTTCATTACGAACACCCTGTATGTATTACTGTTCTGTTCCTATAGTCGATTTGGTCAGAACTGCTTCATGGCATTGATAATCGAGTCTCATTACGAACGAATGTAGAAGGATCTGCCCTACGCATACAGCGAGCCACCAACTGTTGAAAATGCTAATTAGAGAAAGCTACGAGGAAATCCACATCGAGCGTACATCTTGTTTGCACTTTTTCCAGCTCTCAAAATTCATCACAAATACATGGCGTACTAGAGGGCACAGCTCTTCGCTGGACCGTTACGGCTTAACATTTCCATTGCTCAAAACACACAAATAATAGAACTGGGCATCCCGCAAACAGATTACAGAAATGTTGTGCACGCAGTCGCTGGAGTGCGCTAGTGTCAACGAACACGCTGTCAGGGCAACGGTTCGTAGATTAAGGGAAATTTAACACAGAACCTGAGAAATTTTAGCGCAAAATGAGCGTGAGAGAGAAATTTCAACATAATGTTATTAAACATGCTGAAAAATACTTTAACACGACAATTTATAAAGAGATCTAAAAACTAATTAAATCTTTCATTAAGGGTATATGTACGTAAACGCCCACAAATATCAGAAAATACAGACTTTAAATTTCTAAAATTTTATAAGGAAATGAACTCACAGCTGGACAAAATTTACAAAGTACCACAACAAGACTCATAAGAACTTAAATATCTGATAAAAGTATAAAAAAAAAGGTTACTAATAATATTTTTAAGAATTCACTTTTTGCTTTAAATTAAATTTTCCAACATTTTCACACATATTATTTCATGACTCCACAACCATTAGAGATAGAATTCTGATTTAACATGCATTTATGCAAAAGACAGACTACAATAATACCCATATCTTTGAAAATAGAAAAATTAGGTCACAAACATTATGTAAAGTTTAATATATTTTAAATAAAACAAATAAAATATTAATTGTAAAGGGTGCGTCAGAAAGAACGGATGGATTTCAAACTATCGATACGCAACGAGGAGAGGGATATAGTGAGGGGGACCACGACTGTTGGGTCAGCCATAGAATGCAGTTTCAGTTGAGAACATGGTGTTGGTCTGGTGTACAACGTGCTTTCATCGTAGAGACATTTTTGAAAAATGAAGAGTCTGTGATCGCCACTCAGGACTCATTTCGACATCGGATGTCACGCTAGGATTCCAACTCGGAATACAATTTTGCGGTGGGTGGCTTCATTTCGTATCACAGGTTCAACATTAAAGAAGAAATCACCTGGACGAAATTTTATTGCACTGAGATTGTCCGAGGCTACGGTAAGATCTCGCGCCCTGCGACTTCTTTCTTTGGGACCATTTGAAGGCGTAAGTTTGTAAACATCGATCACATACACTGGACGAACTGAAGACAGCGATTCGTGAAGAAATCGTGGCAATTGCACCAGCTATGACTGTGAAAGTGATGGCGAACATCAGAAAACGCCTCGATGCCTGTATTGAAAGCCAAGGACATCATATGGATAATGTTGTTTTACATAAATAAACTGCATGTATTGGTGAATATGTTGATAAAAATAAATTTTTGATTTGATGAATCTTTACAATTTTCTTGCATGTGAAATCCATCCGTTCTTTCTGACGCACCCTGTATTACAATAAACAACTCTTCATGTCTGAGAGTAATCTACTTTTCAGAAATAAGTCTTTATTACATGCAGGAAAAATATTAGAGATGTCAGAGAGACCATAATAGTGTTATGGTTACCAAATGATGTAACTGCAGAATTCTTTTGTTTTTTTTTTCATACTTTTTATCAGATATTTAAGTTCTAATAAGTCTTGCTGTGATACTTGTAATTTTTGTCCAATTGTGAGTTCATTTCCTTACAAAATTTTTAAACATTTAGAGCCTGCATTTTCTGATAATATTTGTGGTCGTTCACGCACATATACCCTTAAACGTAAGCACGAAACATACAAGGAACATTTTCCTCAAAACTGAATTGCACGTCTCTTAAATTATAACAATATACGTAGAAAAATGATCGTGATTATTTCCCTAATGTACCAATGCATCAATAATGTGTAAGAATCTATAGAGTTTTAACTAATCAAAGCCAGCTATAAACTGCAATCTTGTCCCACCTGATTCCCATTTGTTTAATGTCTTGTCTCACCTGATGTTCTGATGTTAAACATTCTCATTATTTCCTTAACAACACAGTGGGCCGTGATATTGCGTGATGGCCGTGCTAGCAAATATACGTATTAAATATCGTGATTTATAATAGGCCTATTATCCGTTTCTTTATGTTATAAATATTATTTATTAACATATATTCGCTAAATAATCTTATTCAAATATCACTACAGATTTCATTCTGTCGATAATTCACTGAATGAAAGTACCTATTTCAAAATAAAATGTTATAACCTCAAATATTTGTTTAATTTTGCTGTTTCACTGATCATAATTTCTATAGCTATTGTCAGATGTTTACAATGAATTTCACATTGCAGGAGGCCAAGGTTATGCTGGTGAAAGAAATAGGCTATAATGTTAAGTTAACATATTAAATAGGCCTGTCCTATGTTCAGCCGGCATGGTGGTTTAGTAGCTAGAGCGCTGGACTATTAATCCTAAAGATAAGGGTTCGATCCCGTATTCCCGATTTATAACTTGTGATACGCAAGTCCGTGGTCCAGGTAACACAGGGATTCTCCGGGATCTCCGGTTCCTGTGGCATCCCATAAAAAAAACCATCGTAATTTCAATTCCTTGAGAGTGTAGCGTAGACCAGTCTCCTATGACGCACCCGAGGCAACGACTGTGTTGGTAAATCGATCTACAAAACTGGCGTCATATAGGTGAATGACGAACAGTCAAGTATCCGTATACAAAAAATTACATTACTTCTTTCATAAATAATTTATTTATTCATTTAAATATGTATTCAAATAATTATTTATTTATTTATTTATTCAAATATTTATTTATTTATTCAAATATTTATTTATTTATTCAAATATTTATTTATTTATTTATTTAAATATTCATTTATTTCTTCAAATATTTATTCATTTATTTCTTCAAATATTTATTTATTTATTTATTTCTTCAAATATTTTATTTATTCAAATATTTATTTATTTATTCACATATTTATTTATTTATTTATTTATTCAAATATTTATTTAAATATTCATTTATTTCTTCAAATATTTATTTATTTATTTCTTCAAATATTTTATTTATTCAAATATTTTATTTATTCAAATATTTATTTATTTATTCACATATTTATTTATTTATTCAAATATTTATTTATCCAAATATTCATTTATTTATTCAAATATTCATTTATTTATTCAAATATTCATTTATTTATTCAAATATTCATTCATTCATTCATTTATTTATAAGTATATCTATTTATTTATTTAAATATTTATTTATTTAAATATTTATGTATTTATTTATTTAAATGTTTATCTATTTATTTATGTATTTATTTATTTATTTAAATGTTTATTTATTTATTCATTCATTCATTCATTCATTTATTCATTTATTCATTTATTTATTTATTTATTTATTTATTTATTTATTTATTTATTTATTGTTATTCGCGACATAGCGTTATTCAAATGTCACACGGGCTCTACTCTTCTAATATTAAAAGTTCTGTGAAAGACTGAATTCTAAATGTTGACGAAAAAGCACGATTTTGGAAATTCTGATGAAAGAAAAGCGGTTTTCGTCATGTTGGTTGTGTGTCCCTGTAGCCGACTTTATTCATATTGAAAATCTACAATTCAATTCAACCTAAAATGTCGCACATGAAACATAAATGGTATTTATTAAAGCTGAGATTTATTTTAAAAGAAAAATTATCACTAAAGTCACAGATGCTGGCGTAACAGCGTTTTTCTACTAATCCATGGCTGCGCTCGGAGGTGGGTTCGATTCCCTCTTGGGACGTTTACAGGTTGGGTTTTTTCCCGCAGGTTTTCCCCAACTGTAAGGCGAATGTTAGGTATGCCTTGGGTCTATTCTTTAAATTCACTTGTTATGCGTGAGTTAACTATACCAAAGTATGAATACTACAGTTTAAATAATTTCGAGGGAAAATTGTTCCGGGGCCGGATATCGAACCCGGAAACTTTGGTTAAACGTACGAACGCTCTAGAAACTGAGCTACCCGGGAACGCTACCAGACACCGATCCAAATTTTCCCCTCTAGTTCCACAGACCTCAAAGTGGGCTGACAACCGTCAAGCAACCAACATTGAGTGCACACTAACTCTGTGCAACTTAAATTGTGGTTTTCTGTTAACGAACAGTGACGTGTATTATGCCCCGGAATATTTTTTCTCTGTAAATTATTCAAATCAACTTTACAGGGAGTTATACCTGGAAAACTTGATTTGCACTTCAGTTTAATATTGACGTAGCTTTTAAATGTAGGTTTTATAAAAAATAATAATAATATTAGAAATTGTTATGATATACAAAATACTGTAGCTATTTGATGTAAATTTGTGAAAGATTAATTCTATGTATTTATACATTATTTATTATCCAGTAACAAAAACCCTACTTCACCCGGAGGTATATCAGGGTTAAATGTCGACATTGATCAAACAAAATGAAATTTAATTTAGGACAAAAATGAAACATACATCCGCATCAAATACTTAATTTACGGACGTGTTTTCTATTCAAAGCTATAGAGCAGCTATTATTAATGAAAGGGTCTCCAGACATATCTACAGGACAATTCCATCACGAATGACATCATCTATTACATAGTGCCTGTTTTCCTAATGCATTCTATTGTCCTCTTCGAAAGCGAAATACAAATAGAGAAGTTGACCTCTTCCAATGTGATTAAATGTTTGACAATATCTGTATTAATTACAATTAATAAAACATCACAATAGTAATATGTGTTACAAGAGCGGTATGTTGAAGTTTTCATGTTCGAGGAAAAGTTTCAAAAAGCGAAACGTAGTTGAGCTTTTTTAATTTCCGAGAATTGAAAGAAAACATACCGCTCGTGTATCGTACATTATTTTGTGCGAAGATCGTTTATTACATACCTGAAAGAGGAATTTCTAATTAGTTGCAATGAAATTTCCATCTTGGGTTCTGTTCAATGACGGCAAATTTGCGAAACAAAATATATCTATCTTCAACATTGTTGCTTTAAATGTTTTCTGTGTTTACTATACTCCAGCAGGCCGTGATATACGTCTGTCTTTCCCCCCCCCCAGTCTATGATGCGTCTGGAATCTTGTTGATTTTTTCACGGCTTCCTTTCCTCAATGTTACTTGCATCACGAATGCAGTAACTATAGTGGAGTTGTAGAGTTTACTTAATTTTTGCAAATATTTAAAAACAATAATTAACAGTGCAATTTAGGTGAAATTGCAGTGGTAAGTTTCCAATTTATAATTATTACTATATTAAACGTCTCTAAAAATAATATGTCAAAAGCCTAAAGCAGTAAAATCAATATGTCACTTAAGCGGTAAGAAGAGGGAAATTGTTATGTGTGTTAGGTTGGGAATACTGAATGTGGAACTTTAGACTTTCCGCGGATTGGTTTTGTGCGGAAACCAAGCAAATACGCACGATCTCGCACAAATAAATATTTCAGTTAACATTTTACTCTGAACAATTTCTTTAAACACGTTACTTGTATATTTTTACATTATCTATTCTTCTAGCAATAAACCAACCAATTATGGGCATCGAAACATGGAAAGTGAATGAACTGTGTTGGAGAATATCTGAGAAAGTAACTGGTTATTAAAGCTTTCATTAAAGTATGAAAAGAATCGTATTGCATATTTTCTTCTGGTTCGAGATTTGAACTCACCACATCGCGTACGAAGAGCATCTGACTCTGTTATTCCGATAATGAGGAACGAACAATGGTACATGTGCCTTGCTTGAAACTGTTTTATTTATTTGCTTGCCAATTGCCATTCTTCTCGTGTTATTCATTTGTTCCGTTCTGAATATGTTAAGACAAAGACTGGTTTTAAATTTAATTAATACGGAGTTCTGCAATTTTTCTGTTGGTGCTTTTGTACGGAGAACAAAGCTCTATTGTTCTGCATACAAAAATTTAGCTAGCCGCAGGATCATTCAGACCGGCGGAATTCCTCAAGATGTAGACACAACAATGATGCATGAGGACCGCTCGCGGATTAAAACAGTGCTAGCGAGATCTGCCAGTGGCGCGCTGTGATCTGGCAGGCTGAATGTACTACAGCAGGTTTCAAGAAAATAAATGTTGACGGGTTATTTATTTATAAAATATAATTTTTGGTTGATTCTGAAGCAGTGATTTCATGTATTTAGATTTTAATGTTCTTAAACTTTCGAAATATCGCAGTAGACGATAATTTTATATTGGACAGATACCAGATGTTCTTTCATGTCATACAACACTATTTGATAATTTTATATTGGACAGATACCAGATGTTCTTTCATGTCATACAACACTATTTGATAATTTTATATTGGACAGATACCAGATGTTCTTTCATGTCATACAACACTATTCGATAATTTTATATTGGACAGATACCAGATGTTCTTTCATGTCATACAACACTATTCGATAATTTTATATTGGACAGATACCAGATGTTCTTTCATGTCATACAACACTATTCGATAATTTTATATTGGACAGATACCAGATGTTCTTTCATGTCATACAACACTATTCGATAATTTTATATTGGACAGATACCAGATGTTCTTTCATGTCATACAACACTATTCGATAATTTTATATTGGGCAAATACCAGATGTTCTTTCATGTCATACAACACTATTCGATAATTTTATATTGGGCAAATACCAGACGTTCTTTCATGTCATACAACACTATTCGATAATTTTATATTGGACAGATACCAGATGTTCTTTCATGTCATTCAACACTATTCGATAATTTTATATTGGACAGATACCAGATGTTCTTTCATGGCCAGATACTAGATGTTCTTTCATGCCATACAACACTATTTGATAATTTTAAATTGTACAGTGACCAGATGTTCTGTCATGGACAGATACCAGATGTTCTTTCATGTCATACAACACTATTCGATAATTTTTATTGGACAGATACGAGATGTTCTTTCATGGACAGATACCAGATGTTCTTTCATGTCATACAACACTATTCGATAATTTTCTATTGGACAGATACCAGATGTTCTTTCATGGACAGATACCAGATGTTCTTTCATGTCATACAACACTATTCGATAATTTTATATTGGACAGATACCAGATGTTCTTTCACGTCACACAACACTATTCGATAATTTTATATTGGACAGATACCAGATGTTCTTTCATGTCATACAACACTATTCGATAATTTTATATTGGACAGATACCAGATGTTCTTTCATGGACAGATACCAGATGTTCTGTCATGTCATACAACACTATTTGATAATTTTATATTAGACAAATATCAGACATTCTTTCATGTCATAAAACACTGTTTTATTTTCAACGTAGAAGCAATATAGAGAAACATTGACGTCACATTTTATTACACTCTTTACGCGTTTGTGTAACAGTACAATAATGACAAATGACAAGCTTGCCAATCAAAACAATGTTAGCGAGATCTGCCAGTGATCTGACAGACTGAATGGAATATAGCAGATTTCAACAATGTAATAATTGTTGACGGGTTATTTATGTATAAAATGTAATTTTTGGTTGATTATGAACCAATGATTTCATGTCTATAGATTTTAAATACACATAATGTTCTTAAACATTCGAAATATCGCAGTACACGATAATTTTTATTGCACAAACATCAGATATTCTTTCATGTTATAAAACACTGTTATATTTGAACATATAAGCAATTATCAATGAATAAAAGTACCAACTTAAGAACGAAATGTTTATAACTTCAAATATTTCTCCATTTTTTATGTTTCACTTATGATAATTAAATTTGTAATAGTTGGGTGAAATAGAAGTACTTATAAGTTTGGTTTACTTTTGCTTATCGTAGGCGTTATTATAGAATAGCTTTTATTTATAGTCCTAGGTTTATTGCATCTATTTATTTATAGTTAGAAAAAAATTAGTTTTTTTTTATTTCTGTAATGGTATTATTGTACAGTATATTATATGTCACTGCCACCGGGTGCATGCCCAATTGTAGTGTTAATAAATACGCACGCACACACACACACACATACATACATACATACTAGACGTAACTTCTACAGCTATTGTCAAATGTTTACTCATGAAGTTCATATTATAGGACGCTATACCAACCAATGGAATGTAACAGAATGTTAGAATAAATAAGTTTTATTTTATAAAAATGCGTTATTTTGTTTCTATTTTTATTTATTTATTTATTTATTTATTTATTTATTTATTTATTTATTTATTTATTTATTTATTTATTTATTTATCTACATTTTGGCGTATTAGTCCCAATAATTACCACCAGAGGTTACGATTATGTTCAAAGCCCCCTGCAGCATTATCAATAAGACATCTGAACATCGGAGTGCGTCACACAATGACAAAACACGACCTCGCTGCGTATAGCTGCATAATGAAGAGATTTTGCGCTGTTCAACAAATGTGTAGCGATTTGGATGCCCAATTAAAAGTCGTACACGGCTATTATCTGGTGGGTATCAGTTTCAACAGGCAGGGGGGGGGGTTATAAAATAGGGAAAAATAAATTATGTGGAATGTAAACCCGTCATTAATAAACAATGTAATATCAGAGTATCGATGCATTTTTATACTGAAGTCTTTATTTTGAATCTGTTCGCAATTATACGCCACAAATAGCGACTGATACAGGAACCATGCCACACGTCAGGCAAATGGTCGGTTTTTTCATTTAAAATGCCACAATGATTCTCTCTCAGGGATAGCTTATGAGAGGTCTAAGGCAAGAATCAAACATGTGACTGTCGGAAGAATAAAATATTCAATTTTAAGCTGATTTTAAGAGTAACTAAATATGCGATAAAACTTTTGTTGTAGTCAACGATTTGACATGAAGTCATTAAACTTTTCTAAACTATTAATATTGAGGAGAAAAATTCGCTCCGGTGCCGGGGATCGAACCCGGGTCCTTGGTTCTACGTACCAAGCGCTCTGACCACTGAGCTACGCCGAATTCAATCCACAGCACCGGATCGAACCTTCCTCCTTCAATGTTTCCCTTTGTGGCCTGACTCCAAGTTAGGCATATATGTGACAGCGACGTGAGATTCGAACTCACGACCAGCGTCCCGCAAGAGAGCAGATCGCGCGTGAGCCGACACGGCTCCACGGAGCACTGAGGGACGGCGCGCGGCGGAAAGAAGAGAGGGGGTGTATTACGTCAACGCGACGAGGGGAGAGTGCGCGCGCAGCTGCTATTTGCGGAGTGAAGGAGGGACGGACCCTCCCGAATCTTCTAGAGAAGTCCGTCCGAAGAGCAGCAGCGTGCGAGATAATTCGAGAAGTCGTACTTTCCAGAAACTGTGGTGTGAGTATACATTACGCGTGCAAGTGAACGTAGGGGCAGTTTTCAGTTGATTAGTCAGCCAGTCAGTGAGCAAGCCAGAGCAAGCAAGCCAGTCTTGTGTACCGGAGTTCGGCTCGAGTGTGCGTCCGCAACTGTGTCAGCATCCGAAGGCCTGAGTTCGAGTGCAGTGGACCGCAGTTGGAGGGACCTGAGTTCGAGTGCAGTGGACCGCAGTTGGAGGGACCTGAGTTCGAGTACAGTGAACTGTCTCTGAAGGACTGTGGTTCGAGATACTGTGAACCCGAGTGACTGAGCTAGAAGAACTGTGAACTGAGAACTGATAGTTCTGATTTGTAAATAGTGCTTTGTAAATATTAGTTAAGATTAACAGTTCATTGTTGTTCGTAACAGTCCAAGTAAATTGTCATTGCCGTCAGTGGAGTGCAATAACGAATACTGTGTTGAGTGAAAATCCTATTGTTGACGAGAGCGTTTAAGGTGAATTGTAGAAAGTGAAGAGTTATTGTTGTGACAATAAATTACATTTTTGTTGATTTGAAATAACGTTACAATATGTCTAGCGTCAACTGCCATTATACTAGGAGCGCACTCAGTTGAGTAACTTGTTTGGCCGGGATTCCGCAGTTATGATGCACTGTTAGCTGTGAGAATATTATGGATTTATTAATTTGTCCTACAGAATAATCTCTGTAATGTTGACTGTACTTGGCTGTACCTGAAGATTTTTGGGCAACAAGAATATTAGCAACAAAAAGTAGAGACAATTCTTCATGTGTTAGTAGATTAATTTCTCTGAAACATTGAGATCAGGGGACATTCTGGGAAAACTATTCCATTAGTGATGCTAAACCATGCATCACTTTTTGTAATGATAAATTTAACAATCGTACCACTCTTATTTTCTTATCTGGAAATCATATTCGCTATGAAATTAGCTAAAGGATTGCCTGGGGAATTACTGCGTCATAGAATTGTAAATGAATACACTATACCTTGTGGGAACTGTACACATGCTACTAGATAATTATGTGATGTGAAACATAGAGTGTGTTAGTTACGTACTTAGTTTGATGTATTCTGTAAATATGTCTTGTACATATATACTGTAGCTACACACATTGATTATGTTATTGAAGTCAAGACCAGTACATTTAGTAAACTTTCCAGTAGCACCTCCCTTCATTTCGAACTTATAATAATAATAATAATAATAATAATAATAATAACAATAATAATAATTTAGGCGTAATAGATCGACTATTGATCAGATTTTTTGTATTCGACAGATATTGGAGAAAAAATGGGAGTATAAGGGTACAGTACATCAGTTATTCATAGATTTCAAAAAGGCGTATGACTCGGTTAAGAGAGAAGTTTTATATGATATTCTTATTGAATTTGGTATTCCCAAGAAACTAGTTCGATTAATTAAAATGTGTCTCAGTGAAACGTACAGCAGAGTTCGTATAGGTCAGTTTTTGTCAGATGCGTTTCCAATTCACTGTGGGCTAAAGCAAGGAGATGCACTATCACCTTTACTTTTTAACTTTGCTCTAGAGTATGCCATTAGGAAAGTCCAGGATAACAGAGAGGGTTTGGAATTGAACGGGTTACATCAGCTGATTGTCTATGCGGATGACGTGAATATGCTAGGAGAAAATCCACAAACGATTAGGGAAAACACGGAAATTCTGCTTGAACCAAGTAAAGTGATAGGGTTGGAAGTAAATACCGAAAAGACTAAGTATATGATTATGTCTCTTGACCAGAATATTGTACGAAATAGAAATATAAAAATTGGAAATTTATCTTTTGAAGAGATGAAGTTTAAATGTCTTGGAGCAACAGTAACAAATATAAATTACACTCGGGAGGAAATTAAACGCAGAATAAATATGGGAAATGCGTGTTATTATTCGGTTGAGAAGCTTTTATCATCCAGTCTGCTGTCAAAAAAATCTGAAAGTTAGAATTTATAAAACAGTTATATTACCGGTTGTTCTTTATGGTTGTGAAACTTGGACTCTCACTTTGAGACAGGAACATAGGTTAAGGGTGTTTGAGAATAAGGTCCTTAGGAAAATATTTGGGGCTAAGAGGGATGAAGTTACAGGAGAATGGAGAAAGTTACACAACACAGAACTGCACGCATTGTATTCTTCAACTGACATAATTAGGAACATTAAATCCAGACGTTTGAGATGGGCAGGGCATGTAGCACGTATGGGCGAATCCATAAATGCATATAGAGTGTTAGTTGGGAGGCCGGAAGGAAAAAGACCTTTGGTGAGGCCGAGACGTAGATGGGAGGATAATATTAAAATGGATTTGAGGGAGGTGGGATGTGATGATAGAGACTGGATTAATCTTGTTCAGGATAGGGACCAATGGCGGGCTTATGTGAGGGCGGCAATGAACCTCCGGGTTCCTTGAAAGCCAGTAAGTATATTAAAATGTGTTATAATACTGCAATCTTACATAACCCTTTGATTTATCTACAGCAATTTAGGACTAAACTACAAAAAAGTTACTAATATGTATTATTATTATTATTATTATTATTATTATTATTATTATTATTATTATTATTATTATTATTATTATTATTACAAGTTAATAGACTAATAAAGTTGAATACACAAAAATATATTTATAATGACCTCAAGGTACAACAATTTAAAAGCAATACATGCACGCACACCTCTACTAACATTATGCTTTAATTTAGAGCAGCAGGAAAAAAAGAGAGACCGAATTAAAAACAGTGAGTTACACAAACCGCTGTTCTTTCTATGTCCCACGGCTTGCCTGGGGGTGTCATGGCAACACAACGGAATTCTTTTTGCCAACATAACAACGAAGTTGTAGCTAGGTTCTGCGCACTGAGTTCTCAATCCAATTTTATTATATTTTAAACTTTCCTGAAATAACTCCGTGTGTTTGTTTAACCTTTCCACGATGACACACGGGTCATCGTCCTCCCTGTTGGACTCAAGTACCGTGCACTCTAAACCCTGGCGGAAGAGACGACAAAAAAAAACAGTCGCTTTATATCTGCAGTTACTTTTCTAGGAAACTGTATGAGAAAAAATGGTATTAATTCGTGTTTCTCACAGCAAAAACATCCACTGTACTAGCTCCATTACGTTTTCTAGTGAGATTGGAGAAATGATGGAAGAGTGGAACAGAGAAAAATTCTCTCCGGCACCGGGACTTGAACCCGGGTTTTCAGCTCTATGTGCTGATGCTCTATCCACTAAGCCACACCGGATTCCCATCCCCATGTCGGATCGAATCCTCTCAGTTTAAGTTCCACTTCTTGGGTTCCCTCTGCACTGAAATATCATCGTATTATACAGGGTGAGGTATGGTATGTGAGGATAACCATATACTAAGAACTCAATAATGGTATTACCGAGTTTTTTCTACTTCCGGTTTAACCGGAAGTAACTCCAACTCTCATATTTTAAATGGAACACCAAATATATTTTTTTTATTTTTGAATAAAGCTCATTAAGAGCTTTTCAAAAAGTACCCACACTTGATACTTCTGTACAAATTCAGTGTTGCTAAATAAAAATGGAAGTGGTGCAAGATAGCAAGATATTCCTAAAGCCTGGTTAAATCATTCCTTAAATGGTTTCTATGATCGAGTGACACATTGTAAAGCAGCTGAGGGCTACCAATTTGAACACATAATTTAGAAGGTGAGCTAGCTTTGTTTTGTTTTGTTAAGGAAGGAGTATTTTATTATTTTAATATTCGATACACTTTTCTGTTTTCTTGACTTAGCAACACTGCATTTGTACAGAAGTATCGAGTGTGGGTAATTTTTGAAAAGCTCTTAATGAGCACTATTCAAAAATAAAAAATATATATTGGGTGTTCCATTTCAAATAAGAGAGTTGGAGTTATTTCCTGTTAAACCGGAAGTAGAAAAAACTCAGTAATACCATTATTGAGTTCTTAGCATATGGTTATCCTCACATACCAAATTTCATGTGACTGAACCATATGCTTCAAAAGTTATTTAGGTGGTGCGGGACTTTTAACTAACCCTGTATATATAGATTGGAGAAAGCTGGGTTTGCAGTGAAAGACACGACCTTGGGCAGAACACTGAATGAATGAATGAATAAATGAATGAATGAATGAATGAATGAATGAATGAATGAAACATTTTTTGTGAGGATTTTCTGAAGACTTAATTAATATAAGGTTGTAGAGTTTATTTCAAATTTTCCAAGATTTTATTTAACGTGAAATAAGCAGTGTTCCTTCTTCGGTCTCCAACACAGATTAAACACAAAAATTAAACAGTATGTCATCTGTTTTTTTTTTTTTTTTTTTTTTTACGAATTTAAAAAGAATGTATGTGGCAATGACCTTCATCTTTCCTGTTCATAACAAGCAAGGTGAAGGGGTGTTCATAGCAACACAATCTTATGTGAACTGCCTGCTGATTACACAGCGTTGCACGATCTCGTAATTCATGTATTTTAAAATGCACATTTTTCTGGAAAACTATTCACAGTACAGCAAAATGCTATTTGACTTTTTTATTTCCCTTTAGTAAAGGAATGTCCCGCGCCCTGGCGTCGCGGTCTAAGGCATCCCGCCTAGGACACGCATTACGGAATGTACGCTGGTTCGAGTCCTCATGGGGGAAGAAATTTTCTCATGAAATTTCGGCCAGTGTATGGGACCGGTGCCCACCCAGCATCGTGATGCACTTGGGGAGCTACGATAGGCAGCAAAATCCGGTTGCGAATGCCAGCCATAACGGCTGGGGGGACCATCGTGCTAACCACACGATACCTCCATTCTGGTTGGATGATCGTCCACCTCTGCTTCGGCATGTGGTTATGAGGCCAGCAGCCGGCTGGTCGGTCTAGGCCCTTCACGGGCTGTAGCGCCAAGGATTAGTAGTAGTAGTAGTAGTAGTAGTAGTAGTAGTAGTAGTAAAGGAATCATCCATCAGAATTAATGACATTACTTACGGTTCACACTGTATAATAATTACGGTTCACCCTGTATAGTAATTACGGTTCACCCTGTATAATAATTACGGCTCACTCTGTATAATTACGGCTCAACCTGTATAATAATTACGGCTCACCCTGTATAATAATTACGGTTCACCATGTATAATAATTACGGCTCAGCCTGTATAATAATTAAAGCTCACCCTGAATAATAATTGCGGTTCATCCTGTATAATAATTACGGTTCACCCTGTATAATAATTACGGTTCACTCTATAATAATTACGGCTCATCCTGTATAATAATTACGGTTCACTCTACAATAATTACGGCTCACTCTATAATAATTACGGCTCACCCTGTATAATAATTACGGTTCACCCTGTATAATAATTACGGTTCACCCTGTATAATAATTACGGTTCACCCTGCATAATAATTACGGTTCACCCTGTATAATAACTACGGTTCACCCTGTATAATAATTACGGTTCACCCTGTATAATAATTACGGTTCATCCTGTATAATAATTACGGTTCACCCTGTATAATAATTACGGTGCACCCTGTATAATAATTATGCTTCACCCTGTATAATAATTACGGTTCATCCTGTATAATAATTTCGGTGCACCCTGTATAATAATTACGGTTCACCCTGTATAATAATTACGGTTCACTCTCTATAATAATTACGGCTCACTCAATCAATCTTATTTTGTATTACGGAGCCAGGGGATGAAAGTCACCATCGATAGAAAAATATTTTTCTGAGATACATGGATTTTTATTTACCGTAACTCATTACTAGAGCCCGGATATTTAGGCACTTATTTTGGCTAAAATAGGCAGGCATATAGGCACTAAAAATAGTAAAAATAGGCAATGAAATAGGCATTTATTATGCATGGAAACAGACAAAAAAAATAGACAAATACTTAATAAACTATCCCATACGGTACTCACTTTCCTTGGTTACATGTCACAACAAGATGCTTTTTAAGCTGTCAACTGTCATAGTGAGCCGCCTGTCAGAGAGAACGCTTTCATGGTGGAAAAAGATCTTTCTTCTTCTACTGAAGTGATTGGAGCAAACTTAAAACAACTTATTTCAGAAGGACTGTCTCTACTTTCTTTCAGAGATCGGGAAAAACCCACTCTGTATTGTCTCAAAAAGAGGGGTGTGAGAAGGGATTAGAGACTTCAAAGTACGCGTGACTTGTGCGTGCAAGCGACAACAGTAACGGGACCTGGAGACTTGCTTTTAATACTTCCCTCATCCCCTTTCTTTCGCTGGTAAACCCCGAAGTGATCTGAGCACTGAGGGTTATACTGTTCAAACATCTTTGTTAAGTGACATAAAAGATGGAATCGGTAGGGGAGAAAAGTTTACGACTTCTTGGAAACATATGTATTGCTGGAGAATAAGATTCTCAGCAAATATTTGTGTGAGGTGAATATATACTTTTAATTTGTACAACCGTTTTTTGATATAGGTAATTGATGTACGGTTTATTTTAAATGTATTGGAAATATAGAAAATGTGGAATAACGATGTAAAAAGACTAAAAATAGTAATATGCGTTACATGAGCGGTATGTTGAAGCTTTTTTAATTTCCGAGAGTTGAAAGAAAACATACCGCTCGTGTATCGTACATTATTTTGTGCGAACATCGTTTATTACATACCTGAAAGAGGAATTTCTAATTAGTTGCAATGAAATCTCCATCTTGGTTTCTGTTCAATGACGGCAAATTTGCAAAACAAAAATATCTATCTTCAACATTGTTGCTTTAAAATGTTTTCTGTGTTTACTATACTCCAGCAGGCCGTGATATACGTCTGTCTTTTTTTCCCCCAGTCTATGAAGAGTCTGGAATCTTGTTGACTTTTTCACGGCTTCCTTAATGTTACTTGCATCACGAATGTAGAGTTTACTTAATTTTTGCAAATATTTAAAAACAATAATTAACAGTGCAATTTAGGTGAAATTGCAGTGGTAAGTTTCCAATTTATAATTATTACTATGTTAAACGTCTCTAAAAATAATATGTTAAAAGCCTAAAGCAGTAAAATCAATATGTCACTTAAGCGGTAAGAAGAGGGAAATTGTTATGTGTGTTTGGTTGGGAATACTGAATGTGGAATTTTAGACTTTCCGCGGATTGGTTTTGTGCGGAAACCAGGCAAATACGCACGATCTCGTACAAAAGGCATTTAATCTTAAAATAGGCAAAAAAATGCAAAATAAAAATTGGGCATATGGTCCCCAAATGTGAGGAAACGTCTTTATCTGTAATAGGTCTATCACACACACACACACACTCTCAGTTTAAAAAAGGCATTTTGCCTAACATCCGGGCTCTACAGTTGTCACAGTTGAACCATGTCAAACCGAACCCGAATAGCACGAAATTTCTGTGAATCCGGAGAGGAAAGAAGTGAAATTTTAGCAAACCTCGCAAGATGGCGACCTTTTATTTTCTTTAAATTTCCGGAAAACATTAAAAAAATAGTCATAACTTATACTTCGGATAGACATTTTGCAAATTATATTGAGAACATTTATTTATTTATTTATTTATTTACTTATTTGCTTATTTATTTACTTATTTGCTTATTTATTTATTTATTTGCTTATTTATTTATTTATTTGCTTATTTATTTATTTATTTATTTACTTATTTATTTATTTATTTATTTATTTATTTATTTATTTATTTATTTATTTATTTATTTATTTATTTATTTACTTATTTGCTTATTTATGTATTTACTTATTTCCTTATTTATTTATTTATTTATTTGCTTATTTATTTATTTGCTTATTTATTTATTTATTTGCTTATTTATTTATTTATTTATTTATTTATTTATTTATTTATTTATTTATTTGCTTATTTGCTTATTTATTTATTTATTTATTTATTTATTTATTTATTTATTTATTTATTTATTTATTCGTTCATTTATTTATTTATTCATTCATTCATTTATTTATTCATTTATTCATTCATTTATTTAATCTGGCAGGATTAAGGCCATAAGGCCTTCTCTTCCATCCTACCAGATAGCACATATAAATACAAAAAAGAAATACAAACACTGATGAAAATAATAAAAATTATGTTAAAGCCCTATAGAGGGTCAACAGAGTCAAAAGTACATTATAGAGCTCTCATCGAGCTAATACAAGGAAAAAGAAAGAAAACAGAGATAGCAATGATGATAGTGATAATAATAATAATAATAATAATAATAATAATAATAATAAATACATTACATATTAATAATCAATTTTACAACAGCATAGTTACAATATTTACTATATGTCATGGGTTAAGGTGAAGTTGCGCAACCTGACATGTGTTCAACAAACAATTCCACGAACTAGAATGCGATTTTTTAATTTAAATTTGAATTTTGATATTGTCCGACGGTGGCCGGGTAGCTCAGTTGGTAGAGAAGCTGGCTACGGACTGGAAGGTCCGGGGTTCGTTCCCAGGTGGCGACAGGATTTTTTCTCGTTGCCAAACTTTCAGAACGACCCCGAGGTTCACTCAGCCTCCTATAAAATTGAGTACCGCGTCTTTCTCCGGGGGTAAAAGGCAGTCGGAGCGTGGTGCCGACCACACCGCCTCATTCTAGTGCCGAGGTCATGGAAAGCATGGGGTTCTACCTCCATGCCCCCCCCACGTGCCTTCATGGCATGTTACGGGGATACCTTTACCTACCTTTTTTATTGTCCGACAGTCTCTGACATGGTCAGGGAGGGAATTCCAGAGGCGTGGAATAACATATGTATAACCACAACACCGTTTAATAAGCAATACAGGATGTTTCATTAAAATAAAATGAAATAATACGGAGTATATTAATGCAATATGAATACAGATACATCGGCAAATATGATTTCAGATAATCCAAACATTTGCTAACCAAAACAGGTTGAGATCTCAATTAGTTAGGATCAGCGAGGTTGTGCTGTACCGGTGTATGTAGAATTGTTCCTACCAGAATAATTTGACAATTACTACAGCTGACACTACAATTGAAGCGCAAAATTGGCTCATCTGAATATATGTACCTGACAAGACCTGGGTTTTGCTTTAGACGTATCCAGTGTTCGAACTGAAGTAGGGGTAAGCCATAATGTTCCTACTATTTGAGTGATTTTTTCTCAGTGCATATTTCAATAAATTTTTGTGCATAAATGCATGAATACAGGGTGGAACTGAAATAACCTTGCAGATTGAAAGGGACGTTAGGGTATACTTAGAGGAATAGAAAACCTGTATTATGTTTTGTGATTAAATGCACGGTTAATTAGAAACAGTTTGGCAACATCGCCGCTAACGTAGTCTTCTTTCTTCTAGTAATAAAGATGTAAGAGGTCATCGAACTCAGGTCTGTCTCTGTACGCGAGCCTCCCTCTCTCGCTACGACGTTGTAATCTGCTCGCATCGTTCAGTGGCTTCAAATTAGTAGTATTTAGTTTAATTTTACACGAAAACCGTCCACGCTATGGAAATACGCCAGTGAGATAAGTGATTCTTTATTAGATTTTCTATCGATACGGACAAAAATCACGATCCTATTCGCAATAGTTACCGAATAACAGGGTATTAAACATTTGGGAAAGAAAGTCTGAATAGTTTGGCAACATCGCGTCGCCTGCCCCAGTAGACTACACAAGCACTCGGTATGAACAACTGAGTTCCGTCGCTGGGGTAGGGTTGTGAAACTTCCTAACGGCAAAAAAATAAAGTTACGTGTTAATCTCTTTATTATTTCGCAAGAAAACCGTCCATTTGATTTAAAAACTGTAAAGGGATAATCATGCCTTATCAATTTTTCTAGTGATAGAAATAAAGATCAGAATTGCACAGATAGATATCATGTGTTAAAATCATCCTTAGCTATAATTAGTAATCATTTGTACCCAACAAACTTTTATTGTAAATGATTTCCTATGTTTTGTTATCATTTATCTTAATGTTTTCTTTTTCCTTTCAAATTGTCACGCAATTGGTTTTCATGATTATTCTTTATGAATTGATTAGTAGGCCGATCTATTCGAACCCTTATTTAGGGCGGCTTTTTTTTATTAAAAATATATATCGAGTAAAACAATATTAACATTTATTAGAATTTTTTTCTGAGAAAAGTATTCATTTGCGACTAATATAGTATTACAATTTCTTTCTTCTATACTATCTAAGAAATTACCCTTTAAAATCTGCACAGTTATATTATTCCCACCCTGTATTATGAAACGGTTTTACTTTCAACAATAATACCCTAAATACTTAAAACTAAATTAACATAAATAAATCAATCCGTGGCGCAACAGCCCATGTCCACGTGATTCCGCTGAGGTGAACGATCATCCAACCAGAATGAAGGTATCGTGTGATTAGCACGATGATCCCCCAGCCATTATAGCTGGTTTCCGTAACCTGATTACGCTACCTATCGTAGCTCCCCAAATTTATTTCGATGTTGGATGGGCACTGGTCCCATACACAGGACGAAATTTAATAAGAAAATTCCTTTCTCATGGGGAATCGAACCAGCGCGCATTCCGTAACGCGAGTCCTAGGCATGAGGCCTTAGACCACGACGCTACAGTTCGGGACAAACGAACATAATACATGTACTTCATTAAAATGTGTCAGTATGTCTACATTATAACCTAGCGTTAGCATTTAAAACTGAAAATGAAAGCGTCTAATATCTACTTATTCTAACTTTCTTAGTCAAAGTGCAGAGTTACCCACTATCAATAAGGAAAACGCATAATATTACGATTTAAATCAGAGATATACTGGGTGTTCAGTTCAAAATGTGTCATGGCTTGCTGTATGCCGTCATGTGGCTAGCTGATGAGCCTAGAGAATTCAATCTTCCTACACTTCCGCAGCTCAGGTGTATAACCTAAGAGGCAGAGAAGTTGGCTAGCAAGTACGGCGTTCATTCTGAAGAGTACGTGCCGATACGTACGGTAACGCCGGTAGTGGCAGGAATGTGAACTGTTTGGAAATACGTACTGTCGGGATATGGGGAGAGGGTTAAGACGATTACTTACGTATTTGTTGACATTAACTTCGACGGTCAACATGGACACGGAGCATTTGATTTGTGTTGTGGAATGTTGCCGTACGCAACCGATGATAACAAATACCCTGCGTAAGACTTGCCGGCGCAAAACACAGTTCGAAAGAGGTTATGGTAGCACACAGACCGTACAGACCGCCATCTGTTGCTACGACGTTCAAGTTATACCGTACACGTTCTCAAGTTCAGATTGAAGAACGCCTTAAATAATAGGCAACTTCTCTAACATATCAGCTGAAACTCGCTTCAAATCGGTGACCCAACAACAGTGACGTCATGACACACTTTGAAATGAACACCCAGTATAAGTTTCACACATAACCTTGCGTTGAAATTTCCTAAAAACAAGTACCAAAACTTCGAATGTATGCTTTAAAATTAGATTGATTCGTTGACCATTTGACCTCGTGTATCCTTCTCTAGAGGAGAAAACTGTACATCATTTTGTCATCTTCGACTTTGCTTCTGGTGATAGTTACGGAATGGTGATTATGAAACGGTACATGTCGATAGAGAAAATAGGAGTAGCCTACCTTACGAGTTACTTCCATAAAAACTGTTTTCTTCTGCCCATAAATTTATCTTGGACTGACGAGAATATAAACCCGGGTCTTTCACATGTAAAATGGAAGTTCTAGCATTCATATAACGGTTATTTTTATGTATCACATTAATATTTTACTCGTCTATTTCTATGGAGAGGTTACCGCAAATTTGAAAATATGGATCTGATATTTATCTATACTTTGTGCGTTACATTGCACGATAAGGCACACCCACATCTGTTCGTTAAAACTCTGGCTGCGTGGAATCGTGTCCAGCTTTCAGTTGTCTAGATTACTGCAACAAATTACAGACAACTGCCCTGTGATGTTTAGCACACATTAATCATTACAGCTGAGCTGCAGTCGTTGTATTTAAAACCAGAAACAGTTGAAGTTCGTTCTGTTTTACATTTCATTATTGACTATGTTCAATTGTTTTTCTTTTCCTATTTTACGAGCTGTAAAGGCGAAATATTGCGACTCTAGATAATCTATTTGGATGTTTAACTGAAAAACAACTTTTCAGCATTTCTGATAACAAAAAGTTGTTTCAGGAGTGTCCATGTCTTTATGTACAGCGATTTCTACTAAACTATTGGACGGATTTTGTTAATATTCAGTATATACGAGTCAATTTATCAGGGAATGATGTACATGAAATATAATAATTTTAGTACTAGTCTGTCTGTGTACAGCGATTTCTACTAAACTATTGGACGGATTTTGTTCATATTCAGTATCTACGAGTCAATTTATCAGGGAATGATGTACATGAAATATAATAATTTTTGTACTAGTCTGTCTGTGTACAGCGATTTCTACTAAACTATTGGACGGATTTTGTTCATATTCAGTATCTACGAGTCAATTTATCAGGGAATGATGTACATGAAATATAATAATTTTAGTACTAGTCTGTCTGTGTACAGCGATTTCTACTAAACTATTGGACGGATTTTGTTCATATTCAGTATCTACGAGTCAATTTATCACGGAATGATGTACATGAAATATAATAATTTTAGTACTAGTCTGTCTGTGTACAGCGATTTCTACTGAACTATTGGACGGATTTTGTTCATATTCAGTATCTACGAGTCAATTTATCAGGGAATGATGTACATGAAATACAATATATGTATTTCCTCAACCTCCTAGATCCCAAGTTTAAAAACGTGTAGTATCTCTCCCTGATGAACTGACTCGTAAATACTGATTACTGATAAAATCTGACGAACATAAAACGGAAACTGCTGTACCCAGAGAAACTTGGTGTATAAAACAACATTATCTTTATTACAGATGTTTAAAACACCTATTTCCAAAAAAAATCTAATTAAAATTCTTGCATCATTAAAAAATATATTAAGTAGACTAAGTAGACACTTTTACTACGTCTTACTATTTTTGACCAATAAAACGATATAAAACGACGTGTTCCAACCAATCATGGCTACTTATCCTACAATTTTATCACCTCCCTAACATTTGTTTTATCATCTCCCTAGCATTTGTTTCTTTGTTTGCCAACACTGTACTTTCAATAATTTTACCTTTTAAAATCATTCATGTTTATTTCATCATCTTTAATTAAAACTTTTCTATCATTTATCTTGTTTATATTATTTAGGTTATGTTATAGCTTCTGCTGTATCAGATTATGGATAGTCACGTATCAGAGATTGTTTAATATATATTGATAATTGAAGTGGAATGCAACTGTTTTAATAAAAATGAAACTGAATCAACAATGTCTTCTCGACTAGTAATCGTCCATAGAGTGCAATGAATATTGTATAGTAGGCACAACTGGTAACAAAAGAACAGCAGATCATGACACACTACTGCCATCTAG